>NC_081563.1:48268919-48433280 GCF_022355385.1 Mustela nigripes | reverse complement strand
TTTTTAACATTTCCTTAGTGATTCGGGGTCTCTTCTGATTCCATACAAATTTCTGGATTATTTGCTCCAGCTCTTTGAAGAATACCGGTGGAATTTTGATAGGGGTGGTATTAAAAGTATAGATTGCTCTAGGCAGTATAGACATTTTAACAATGTTTATTCTTCCGATCCAAGAGCATGGAATGGTCTTCCATCTTTTTGTGTCTTCTTCAATTTTTTTCATGAGTGTTCTGTAGTTCTTCAAGTACAGATCCTTTACCTCTTTGGTTAGGTTTATTCCCAGGTATCTTATGGTTCTTGGTGCTATAGTAAATGGAATCGATTCTCTAATTTCCCTTTCAGTATTTTCATTGTTAGTGTATAAGAAAGCCACTGATTTCTGCACATTGACTTTGTATCCTGCCACATTGCAGAATTGCTGTATGAGTTCTAGTAGTTTGGGGGTGGAGTCTTTTGGGTTTTCCATATAAAGAATCATGTCATCTGTGAATAGATAGAGTTTGACTTCTTCATTGCCAGTTTGGATATCTTTTATTTCTCTTTGTTGTCTGATTGCTGTTGCTAGGACTTCTAATACTATGTTGAACAAGAGTGGTGAGAGTGGGCATCCTTGTCTTGTTCCTGATCTCAACGGGAAGGACGCAAGCTTTTTCCCATTGAGGATGATATTTGTTGTGGGTCTTTCATAGATAGATTTGATGAGGTTCAGGAATGTTCCCTCTATCCCTATACTTTGAAGCGTTTTAATCAGGAACGGATGCTGAATTTTGTCAAATGCGTTTTCTGCATCAATTGAGAGGACCATGTGGTTCTTCTCTCTTCTCATATTAATTTGTTATATCACATTGATTGATTTGCGAATGTTGAATCATCCTTGTAGCCCAGGGATGAATCCCACCTGGTCATGGTGGATAATCTTTTTAATGTACTGTTGGATCCTGTTTGTTAGGATCTTGTTGAGAATCTTAGCATCCATATTCATCAGTGATATTGGTCTGAAATTCTCCTTTTTGGTAGGGTCTTTGCCTGGTTTGGGGATCCAGTAATGCTGGCTTCATAGAAAGAGTCTTGAAATTTTCCTTCTGCTTCAATTTTTTGAAACAGCTTCAGGAGAATAGGTGTTATTTCTTCTTTGAAGGTTTAGTAGAATTCCCCAAGGAATCTGTCAGGTCCTGGGCTCTTGTTTTTGGGGAGGTTTTTGATCACTGCTTCAATCTCGTTACTAGATATTGGTCTATTCAGGTTGTCGATTTCTTCCTGGTTCAATTTTGGGAGTTTATAGTTTCCCAGGAATGCATCCATTTCATCCAGGTTGCTAAGCTTATTGGCATATAACTGTTGATAATAACTTCTGATGATTGTTTCTACTTCCTTGGTGTTAGTTGTGATCTCTCCCTTTTCATTCATAATTTTATGAATTTGGGCTTTTTCTCTTTTCTTTTGGATTAGTGTGGCCAATGGTTTATTGATCTTATTGATTCTTTCAAAAAACCAGCTTCTAGTTTCATTGATACGTTCTACTGTATCTCTGGTTTCTACCTCATTGATCTCAGCTCTAATCTTGATGATTTCCCTTCTTATGTGTGGAGTTGGTTTGATTTGTTGTTGATTCTCCAGTTCTTTAAGGTGTAGAGACAGCTGGTGTATTCTGGATTTTTCAATTGTTTTTGAGGGAGGCTTGGATGGCTATGTATTTCCCCCTTAGGACAGCCTTTGCTGTATCCTACAGGTTTTGGACCGAAGTGTCTTCATTCTCATTGGTTTCCATGAATTGTTTCAGTTCTTCTTTGATCTCCTGGTTGATCCAAGCATTCTTAAGCAAGGTGGCCTTTAGCTTCCAGGTGTTTGAGTCCCTTCTGAACTTTTCCTTGTGATTAAGCTCCAGTTTCAAAGCATTGTGATCTGAGAATATGCAGGGAATAATCCCAGTCTTTTGGTATTGGTTGAGTCCTGATTTGTGACCCAGTATGTGGTCTATTCTTGAGAAGGTTCCATGTGCACTTGAGAAGAATGAGTATTCTGTTGTTTTAGGGTGGAATGTTCTGTATATATCTATGAGGTCCATCTGGTCCAATGTGTCATTCAATGCTCTTGTTTCTTTATTGATTTTCTGCTTCGATGATCTGTTTATTTCTGAGAGAGGCTTGTTAAGATCTCCTACGATTAGTGTATTCATATCAATATGACTCTTTATCTTGATTAACAGTTTTCTTAAGTAATTGGCTGCTCCCATATTGGGAGCATAGATATTTACAGTTGTTAGATCATCTTGGTGGATAGTCCCTTTAAGTAGCGTCCTTCTGTATCTCTGACTACAGTCTTTAGTTTAAAGTCTAATTTATCTGATATGAGAATCACTACCCCAGCCTTCTTTTGAGGCCCATTGGCATGAAAAATGCTTCTCCATCCCTTCACTTTCAGTCTGGGTGTATCTTTAGGTTCAAAATGGGTCTCTTGTAGACAACATATGGATGGGAGCTGTCGTTTTATCCAATCTGCAACCCGGTGCCATTTTATGGGCGCATTTAGGCCATTCACATTGAGAGTGATTATTGATAGATATGTTTTTATTGACATCGAATTACCTTTGAAGTCCTTCTGTAGATTGTCTCTATATTTCTGTTCAATGCTATTCTTAGGATTTTTCCTCTTTTATAAAACCCCCCTTAATATTTCCTGCAGTGTCGGCTGGTGGTTGCATAGTCTTTTAAGCCTTGCCGGTCTTGGAAACTCTTTATCTCTCCATCCATTTTGAATGTCAGTCTTGCTGGATAAAGTATTCTTTGCTGCATGTTCTTCTCATTTAGTGCCCTGGATATATCTTGCCAGCCTTTTCTGGCTTGCCAGGTCTCTGTGGACAGGTCTGATGTTATTCTGATGGGCTTCCCTCTGTAAGTAAGGAGCCACTGTGCCCTAGCGGCTTTCAAGAGATTATACCTACAATTATAATTCCTCAATTTGACTATCAGGTGTCGTGATGTTTTTTTGGAATGTATAATCTTGAGTGGAGACCGTTCAGCCTCTAGTACATGAACGCTGGTTCCATTCGTGAGATTGGGAAAATTTTCATGAAGGACTTGTTCCACTATATCTTCTAGAGTTCTTTCTTTCTCCTCCCCTTCAAGGATTCCAATAATTCTGACGTTGGAACGCTTCATGGCATCATCATTTCCCTGATTCTGTTTTCGTGGTTTCTAAGCTGTTTGTTCCAGGCTTCCTCCTGATCCTTTCTCTTTATCTGTTTGTCCTCCAGATCACTAATTCTATCTTCTGTCTCAGTTATCCTAGCTTTGACAGAGTTTAGATTAGATTGGAACTCATTGAGAGCATTGTGAACCTCCTCCCTGGTAGCTTTAAGTTCTGCCCTAACATTGTGAACATCATCTCTCGTCGCTTTCAGCTCAGCCCTAATCAATTCTATTTGGTCATCCATGACTTTCTCCAACCTAGCTATTGCCTGGATAATTGTTAGCCTGAATTCTCTTTCTGACATATTGTCTATGTTGATAGCCATTAGCTCTGTTGCAGAAGGTCCATCCTCTGTATTTTTCTTCTGTTGGGCATTCCTCCTCCTAGTCATTTTGGTGGGAGATGGCTGAACAGATGTAGTTGGATGTATCAACCGTGGTGCAATCAAGGTGCACCCTGGAACACTTCTGAGCAATCAGGATTCCCCACCCAAATGAGAGACAAAAGAAAAGAAAAAGAAAAAGAATAAAAAGAAAAGAAAGAAAAAAGAGAGAGAGAGAGACAGGAAAGAAAGGGAAGATGAAAAAGAAGGTTCAGCCCAGATGGGCCCCAAGGTAAGATTTATGAAGTAGACAAACAAAAACAGACAAACAAGAAGACTGATACAAATATATGACAAGAGAAAAATATATATATATGCAAATAAAGGAAGAACCTCATCAAAAAGAACCCCAAGTGTAAGATTTATATGCTATCAGGACAAACAGAAACACTGGTGGAAGAAGAAGATGGGAGAGTGGTTATAAATTCTCAGTGTGTGCGAGGAAGGTTGTTTTGATTATTCCTGGATGTATCTTGATATCTTTGTTAAAGGACTCAACTTTCCTAAGATAAAGGGGATTAAAAATTGGTTTACCTAAAGGGGTAGTATTGATTGGGGAAAGGGGATTACTTTGAAGTTTAACTCTATATGAATATTAGAAGATAAAAATAAAAAGGAATAAACTAGACTAAGCTAAACTAAAAATTTTAAAAAAGGAATTTAAAAAATAGAAATGCAAAAGAAAAACATAGGTGTATGTATCAAAAAGTTCAGGTTAGAAGGGTATTATGGGATTTGATGTACTGTACAGCTTGCTGTGATAGTAGATAGGTTAAAAAAATTACCTATGTGTAAAAAAAAAAAAAAAAAAAGAACCAGAATAGTGGGAACGAGTGAAAAATAAAAGTTTTCCTATGAAGTAGTGGTTGTTCTCTTGTAGTCCTTTTTTTTTTTTCCCTTTCTTGCTTGGTTTTCTGGGGGTGGGGCCTGCCACGTGGGTTGTCAGTCAATGATGTTTCCTGAGTTAAGTCCTCCCGCCCCCCTCAAGGGGTTGGGCTCTGAGGAAACTGTTTTTTTTCAGGCGTTTGTTCTCTGGCGGTTTTTATGTTTGTTCACTTTTTTTTTTTCTCTCATTTTGACCGCTTTTGATGGTTTTTGTAGTTTTAGAGGAAAACAAACCGCACCCTGATCTCCCTCTCAGAGAGAAGCCTCAGTCTGGGTGCAGAGCCTAAATAAGTTCCCCCTTGGCCGCTGGCAGAGCAGGTTCCAAGTTGCAGACCCTGGGGGCGCAGGATCTTTTGCTTGTACCCAAAGCCAAGGCAGTGGCAGCTGTCAGGGAGCTCCCGACTGCCAGAGAGGTTCCAAGCAGCGATCTCACACTGAGATTTTCCCCGGTGGCCCGGGCTGGGAGTGCCTGGTCTTTCTGGATCTAAGAGTGCCCAGCTTGCGCGCACCTCTTTCAGGGGCAGCTATGGGTCGCCCGCACGTCTCAGGCACTGAGAACGGGGCGCAGGTCTGAGAGCACCCAACTGGGCTTTTGCACACCTCTGTCAGGGGAGAGATTGGGACACATGTCTTAGGCTCTGAAACAATGGTACGGGTCAAAGAGCGCCGGCCAGGCATTTGTAACTCTCTCAGGGGAGTATGAGAGACGTGTGCTTGTATCTCAGGCTTTGTAGCAGGGCTTGCGCGTTCTGCCAACCCGTGTGGCTCCCATCCCCTCACAGGAGCTAGAACCCACGCAATCTCGGGCGCGCTGGCAGCTTAAGGATCAAGACCTGGTTTCTCCACACACTCTTTCTGCCTCAGCACCAGGGGAGGCTGTCCTGGGACCGGGGACTTAAGTCCCTGTCCCTAGCTGCCCCGATTCCCACAATTTCCCTCCGCAATCCTTTGCTCTTCTGGAGTGCTTTCAACCAGTCTCCAAGTTAATGCTGGTCCCCAGACGCAGGGCACGCTCACTCGTATTGGGGTATTACTTTCCAACTTGTCGCCTCTGGTGTCTCCCTCCCCCTTTTGTTTATCTTCTGATATCAGTCCGCCATTTCCACTCCACTTTACCTGCCCACTGGCGTCTTCTGCCCCTGTAGAGATCCAGACATGTATAATTCTGATCTCAAGCTGATTTCATGGGAGTTCTTTGGGGTACTTTGGGGTACAGGTTGAAAAGGCGCCTCCTCCTACTTCCCCGCCATCTTGTCCCCCCTTCCTCTCCAGGCTTATCTTGTCTATTTCTTGTCCCTGTCCTAGAGCCAGCCATTTCTCCAAGGAGATCTGGTTCCCTTTTAATTGCAGAATGATATTAGAAACAGGATCTGGACTCCAGGTGTGCTCATTGCTACAGAAGTGTGATAATTCTAAGCTCCCTCAGCCAAAAGAGCAAGGAATATGAGTGTGCACCACTTTTTGTATATACCCATATATAAAAATGTCACTAATACCTAGCCATCTGTATCTATATTAAACTAAACATAAATTCATACTGATGTGTCCAATTCTAACCCACCAACATGTGTACCATTGTAGCCTCCTTGTCTTACCTGTTTGTAAACTTCCGCTCAACAGTGAGAAACCAGGCTACCATTTGTCATTGACTTACTTAATTATTCAATTCTAGTACACATGCACAGCAATATCATAATTAACTTATATCCCCATGGAAACAACTTTGTCAGCTAGAACATAGTGGCTTATGATGAGTTTATTTTGCTGTTGGTTTTACAGACTCTATTCATTGACAATATTATTTAAGTCAGCACATTTTTCCTGACCCCCTTTCAGTGGGGTTGTTTCATACATTTATGATAGTTGGGCTGCTTTGTCACATTTCCCTTTCCATCCTGGGATTTCCCTGATCACCTAAATCAATTTTTATTAAATTTACCTACATTAAGATTTATTTATTTATTTATTTTTGTGCTGTAAGTATTTGTGCTGTAAGTATTTGTGGGTTTTGGCAAAAGCATAGTGTCTTGTATCCATGGTTATAGTATCATAGAGAATAGTTTCACAGTGCTAAAAATTCTCCTTAATGTCACATGTTCAACTCTACTCTTCCGCCCCTTGAACTCCCGGTAACTGCTAATATTTTCACTTTGCAAGAGTATCTATAGCGAACCCTAATCCTAACCCTATCACTTTTCATGAATATCACATAACTTGATATGTGATGATATATTATATATACAATTATATATAATTATAATTGTATAAATACAATTATATAATAAATATAACACATAATTATTATATAAATATAATACAATTATATGAATACAGTTATAAGGAGTATAATTATATATATATAATTATATATCTATTATATCATAGCCTTTCAGACTGGCTTCTTGCACTTAGAAATAGGCATTCAAGGTTTATCCATGTGCTTTTTTGTAGCTTGATGGGTTGTGCCTTTTTACCAATGAATAATATTTCACTGTATGGATGAAGCATAGTTAATTTATCCCATTCACTGATTGAATGACATATTGGTTTCTTGTAGTTTGGGGCACTAATGAATAAAGTTGCTAAATATTTGCATGCACATTTTGTGCGGAAAGTAGTTTTCAAATAATTTTGGGTAACAGTAAGTGCCATTGATGGGTCATATGGAAAGACATTGTTTACTTTATTAAAAAAACAAAACAAGAAAAAAACCGAAAAAACACCTACCATACTTTCATCCAAAGTGGCATACTGTTCTGTATTCATATCAACAATGAATGAGAGCTCTTATGCTCCACATTACCAGAAATTGGTATTGTCAGTGTTTTAGATTTTACCAATCTTATACCTAACAGTTTCAATTTTCTGCTTTTTTTTTTCTTTTTATTTGACAGAATCACAAGTAGGCAGAGAGGCAGGCGGGGGACGGGGGGAAGCAGACTCCCCACTGAGCAGAGAGCCCAATGCAGGCTTCAATCCCAGGATCCTGGGATCATGACCTGACCGGAAGGCAGACGCTTTAACCCACTGAGCCACCCAAGCTCCCCCATTTTCCGTTTTCTTTTCTTTCTTCTTCTTTTTTTTTTTAATAATTTTTTATTTTTTATAAACATATAATATATTTTTATCCCCAGGGGTACAGGTCTGTGAATAGCCAGGTTTACACACTTCACAGCACTCACCATAGCACATACCCTCCCCAATGTCCGTAACCCCACCCCCCTTCTCCCCATTTTCCGTTTTCTAAAGATACATGATGTTGAGTATCATTTTGTATTCTTATTTTCCATCTGTATATGTTTTCATGAGATACACGTTTGGAACTTTTGCCCATTTTAAAATTGAGATGTTATGTTTCCTTATAGGTACATTTCAGGAGTTCTTTGCATATATGGGATATAAGTCCTATAACATATATGTGTTTTATAAATATTTTCTCCAAGTCTACAGTTTATCTTTTGATTCTCTTAGCAGTACCATTTCCAGAACAGATATTTTAATTTAAAAAAAAAAAAGTCTGTCAATTTTTCTTTTAAGGATTGTGCTTTTGGTGTTGTATCTAAAAACTCATCACCAGACTCAAAATAGATTTTGACTCAAAATTAGATTTTCTTCTATGTTTTCTTCCAGAAATTTTGTAGTTTTGTTGTTCAGTTTGATGAAGAAATTGATGAAGACATGGTCATATGGAAATATATTCCATGTTCATGAATTAGAAGAGAATTAATATTGTCAAAATGTCCTTACCACCCAAAGCCATCTATATATAATTCAATGTAATCCCTATCAAAATTCCTTTAATATTTTTCACAGAAATAGAAAAAAATCAATCCTAAAATGTATATGGAATTGCAAAGCATAATCAAAGGATAACCCAGATAACCAAAGCAATCCTGGGACAGAACAAAGCTGGAGGTATCAGACTTTCTGATTTCAAACTATATTATGAACCTGTAGTAATCAGGTTCATAATCATTCAGTAGTCAAAAGAGTAATACTGGTATAAAAATAGACACATAGACTGATAGAGCTCAATAAAGAAACCAGAAATAAAACTTCTCATACATGGCCAACTAAAATTTGACAAAGGAGCCAAAAATACTCAATGGGGAAATGATAGTCTGTTTAATAAATGGTGTTGGGAAAGCTGAAAAACTACACGCAGAAGATTTGGCACCTATGTTATACCATTCACAAAATTAACTTCAATTTTTTTTAGATGTGACATCAAAAACATAAACAACAAAAACAAATACAAATAGTAGGGTTAAATCAAACTAGAAAGTTTCTGCATAGCAAAAGAAACAATCAACAAAATAAAAAGGCAACCTACAGAGTGTGAGAAAATATTTGCAGGTTATCTATCTGATCAAGGGTTAATATCAAAAATTTATAAGGAAAAACTCAGTAGCAAAGAAACAAACTTAGGAAAAAATTGGCAGAGGAACTGAACAGGCATTTTTTTTTTCCCCAAAGATACAAATTAACAGCAGGTACATGAAAAGATACTTGGCATCATTAATTGTCAGGGAAAGGCAAATCAAAATCACAATGAGATATCACCTCACACCTGGTAAGATGTCTGTTATCAAGAAGAAAAGAGATATGTAGTGTTGATGAGGATGTGAAGAAAAGGAACCCTTGTGTACTGGTGGGATAAATGTAAATGGATACAACCACTATGGAAACAGTGTGGATGCTTCTCAAGAAATTAAGAATAGAACTATCCTATGATCCATCAATATCCCATTTGGTTATATATCTAAAAGAAATGAAACCGTTATCTCAAAGAGTTGTAGGTACTCCCATGTTCGCTGCAGCATTATTCAGAATAGCCAAGTTATGGAATCCATGTAGGTGTCCATCAATGGATGAATGAATAAAGAGCATGGTATATATTGTATATCTGATTATTACTTGTTTCTGCTATTTAAGTGTATATATAATGTGTATACATAATTAGTTATATATAATATATAAAATCATTCAAGTATAAATATGATGCAATTTTTTTTTAAGATTTTTATTTATTTATTTGACAGACAGAGATCACAAGTAGGCAGAGAGGCAGGCAGAGAGAGAGGAGGAAGCAGGCTTCCCACTGAGCAGAGAGCCTGACGTGGGGCTCAATCCCAGGACCCTGGGATCATGACCTGAGCCAAAGGCAGAGGCTTTAACCCACTGAGCCACCCAGGTGCCCCATGACGCAATATTTCTTAGCCGTGAGAAAGAAGGATATACTTCATTTGCACAACATGGATGAATCTGCAGGGCATTGCGATAAGTGAAATAAGCCACACAGAGAAAGACAAATGTTAAATAATATCACTTACATATTGAATCTGCAAAAGCTGAACTCTTAGAAACAGGAAGTAGAAAAGTGGTTGCCGGGGAGCAGGAGGTGGGGGTGAGGGGGTAGGGAGGGGAAGGAATGGGAGATATTAGTCGAAAGGCATAATCTTTCAATAAAAAGATGAATTCTGGACATTTCTTATACAGCATGCTGATAATACTGTTATATTCTTGAAAATACACTTTGCTAAGAGAATAGATCTTAAATATTCTCACCATAAAAAAATAAATGGTAATTATATAATTTGATGGAAGGTGTTAACTAAACTTACTGTGGTAATCATTTTACAATACATAAGTGTATCCAATCATCACACTGTACACCCTAAACTTACTTAATGTTCTATGGCAATTAAATCTCAATAAGGCTAGACAAAAGTAAGACTTTTTTTTTTGGCAGTGCAGAAAATAAATTTCTTACCTGTTGTTTTATCTGCAAAGTCTTCATTTCCTTTTCACTTTTGAGTGATTTTCTTCACTGAATGGATAATTCTAGATTGGTAATTTTATTCTTTCAACCCTCTAGATATTTCGTATTCTTTTCTTGCTTGCATGTTTCTGACAAGAAGTGGGATGTCATTCTTTTCTTTCTTCTTCTGCAGACAAGGTCTTTTTCCTCTCTTGCTTCTTTCAAGATTTCCCCTTTTAGTCCCTTTTTCTCTAGTCTTCTACAGTTTGAATATAATCTGCCTAGGGGTAGATCTTTTCTTTTTTTCCCCTTGGCATTTTGCAGGCCTAATGTTCTCTGAGCATTCTGGATCTGTTGTTTGCCGTCTGTCATTAATTTAGTTGAATTCTCTGCCATTATTATTTCAAATATTTCATCTTTTCCATTCTTTCTTCCTTCTTCTTCTAATATCCTCTTGTTCCCTATGTTACACTTTTCTGGTTTTCTCTTTCTTTTTTTCTCTTGGTATTTCAATTTTGGGAGTTTCCATAGACATGAATTTTTTAAGTTCAGGAGTTTGTTCCTTGGCATGTCCGAGGACAAGGACCCATCAAAGTCATTCTTCATTTCTGCGACAGTGTTTTTGAGGTTTAGTGTTCCTTTTCATTTTCCCTTAGTATTTCCCTCTCTGGGCTTACATTACTCCTCGTTCTTGTGTGTTGCCTACATTTTCTCACTAGAACTTGTAACATATTCATCATACTCATTTTAAATTCCATGTCTGAAAATTCCCAAGTATGGGCTGTATCAGAGTGATTCTGATTGTAGTGCTTGCTTTGTGCTTTAAGATGGTTTTTTGTTTTGCTTGCCTTTTAATTTTTTTTGAAAGCTGCACTTATATTCCTGTCTAATAGGAACTGAGGTAAAGGACTGTTAGTGTGAGGTTTTACATCAGTCTGGCTAGAAATTAGGCTATATTGCTTATGGTTGTAGCTGTCAGAGACTTCAATACTCCAGTGCCCTTGTCTTCGTCCTCTGTGCTGCATCTGGCTTCCCTTAAAACATCGCTGTAGATAGAGTTTTTATTTGCATCTTTTTCAGTTATAATCCACTGTTACCATGCTGTAGGCTGTTGTTGTGATGTTAGAGGTTGGTGGAAACATTCTATAATCTTATGATTAATTCTCAGACTTTCAATGGGCCTATTTCCCTGAACTGTGAGCTTTATTTTTAGTGGACTTACGTTTTGGGGCCATGAATTTCACGTGTTTCTTAGCTTGTTTCTCCTTCTTTTTGGTGAGACAGAAAAGCTACGGGAAGTGGGAGTAAGGTAAGTACTCTTCCCCTGGGCGATTTAACTCTGGTAAAGTCTTTTTCCTTTGGAGGTAGGTGCTCTTAGGAAGAACCCTCTTGGCATAGTATTTCTCAGTGGTAACTTTTGCCTGTTTTCTGTGTAAGCCTGGAAGGAAGCTTCCTTAGTTCTTCAGTGTGACAACCCGGAAGGAATCCTTGAGGTAAAATGTACGTAATTTTGGCCCTCAGGAATGTATTGACTATGCTGCTTCACACTTGGCCTCTAAGCAATTTGTCAAAGTTACCATTTAAGTGTTGCTCCCAGTTTAGGGCTCCAGTACCATCCACTTCAGATAAGCAGATCTTTGCTGTGACTCTGTATGTATGTGTTGCTACAGATTTCCGGGTGGCGACTTACCCCACAACCTCAGCTCTCTCATGGGTGTGAGAGAAGTCTTTGAGTTGTCATTTCTTCATCTTTATTTTATTTTTGTTACAAAGATAAGAGTGATAATCTTCAGGCTCTTCATGTGTCAGAGCTGAAACCAGAAGTCAGGAATTTATGTTTTGTCAGTGACAAAATATACCCATCTGAGATCTTATTCATATGACTGTTTCTTTCGTAAGTGTGGTACATACCATATGGGTTAGTACACAGTCTTCACTACACATTCTTACTCTTGTGATTTGTCAAGGCTTCTTTCATTTGTGCGTTCCCAAAGGAGATTCCAAGCTAAGAATATGGTCGGGTCATGTATCCCAGGAGCCACAGCGGAGATTCGTCTTCTGGAACAGCTCATTCTGCCTCTGCAGAAGTCCTCACTGGAACAACACTGATGAGCTTCTATTGTTCGAGTTCCACAAGAAGGGGGACTTAGTAGAACTTTCTGCAATCTCTGTCCTGCCTTTTGAGTCTGGATCTGTTTGACGCTGTCCCAGAGTCTTTTGGAGAAGTAATTCCAGTTGCTCAAGATGCTTTTATCAAATGGGTGCCTTTGAATCAACATCAAGAAGAATTTGAGTGGCGTAGGATGAAGACCCAGACTGCGAACTCCCACTGGAATTTATCTTTACTGATACCTATCACTCTGAACTAAAGCACGTAATCCGCTGTTCTCTGATTTGGCTGGATTGGTTGGTGGGAAGGTTGCTGCATCCCCAACAGTGATTGCTTTCTTTTGTTGGCTCACTGTTACCTAGTACATCAGGTGTCAGTTTTCTGTGGTGGTGTACCATTACCACAAATGTGGTGACTTTAAACAATATACATTATCTCACTATTTATGAGGGCTAGGAATCTGAGCCAACTTAACTTGGTTCTCTGCTTAGGGTTTCACAGGCCTGCAAGTGGAGGATTGACCACTACTGGGGTCTCATCTCAAGGTTCATCTAGGGAAGGATCTACCTTCAAGCTCAGGTGGTTCTGGCATATTTTAGTTCCCTGTAGTGGTAGGACTAAGTCCTGCTATCACTTGGAGGCTACTCTTAGTTTTTTTGCTATATGGTCACAAATTTTATTTTATTTTATTTTATTTCTGACATGGTCACTTGCTTCTTCAAAGACATCAAGGGACATAATCTTAAAGGATATTGCAACACACCTATGTAATGTAATCATGAGTGACAGCCTATCACTTTCGCCATAATCCATTGGTTAAAAATGGGTCATAGGTCTTGCTCACACTCAAGTAATGGCATGAATTCCAAGACGGAGATGTGGGGGATCATCTCAGTCTGCCCACAAGGAATTATCCTTTTATGTAATGCTTATAGTGATGGGCTAGATCTGCTTGAGCCACATGATGAGAGAAAAATTGCTAAAGGTGTGCCTCATCAAGAAATGAGATGTTTCCTACACTCACTTTGACAATTGAAATATTAAAAAATATGCAGACTATATATAAATAGTAAGGAAAAATGTTGCTGTAAAGTCGGTTTTTTAAAAAAGGGATTTTTAGGGCGCCTGGGTGGCTCAGTGGGTTAAGCCTCTGCCTTCAGCTCAGGTCATAATCTCGGTTCTGGGATCGAGCCCCGCATTGGGCTCTCTGCTCAGCAAGGAGCCTGCTTCCTCCTCTCTCTCTGCCTCCTTGTGATCTCTCTGTCAAATAAATAAATAAACATTAAAAAAAAGGGATTTTTATAACTTAAAAGAGATAAATATATATATAATTTATGTAATTACATGATAAATATATAAATTATATAATTGATAACAGAACATACATATGTTTGGAAAATAGTGGCAAAGTCATGTAGAAGGTAATGTTGCTAATTATATAAACCATGTTTGGACTATTTACGGATTTCTGGAGAATTTTTTTTTAAAGTTATTATTTATTTGTTTGACAGAAAGAGAGAGCACCAGTAGGCAGAGAGGCAGGCAGAGAGAGAGAGAAGGAAGCAGGCTCCCTGCTGAGCAGAGAGCCTGATGCAGGACTCGATCCCAGGACCCTGAGATCATGACCTGAGCTGAAGGCAGAGGCTTTAACCCACCCTGGTGCCCTGGAGAATCTTTTTCATAATTCTGTTTTGGTCTCAGGAGATGACTATCATCAACATGAAAACCAATTCCCTAGTGAGAAAAGGAGACATTTCTTCCCAGAAAGAAATGCTAAAGAAAAAAAAGGAAGTACTTGTGACTTTCAATTATAATATATTACATAACACAAACAGTAGGGAAGATAGATATAATTTTCTTGAAAGATTGCAAATCAGAATACTGATGCACTAAATTGAGAAAAATGCATAATTGTTTTCCAAGTAAAGTTTTTAAAATGTCACATGCATTGTGGGACGTATGTAGGGGTTGGATGGCATGGAAGTGCCACCAGAATAAGATCCTGTGGCTATTCCTTCCCCAAATGATCTTTGTGATTAGCTGGGACTCACACCTGATCATTACTTATTGCTATTTAAGCACCTAAGGATGCAAAGGAATAAACAAAGCAGCAGCAAATCAGGTAAACTAAAGAAATCCACTTCAAATGGATTAACATAATTACTTAAGCCAAGGAGTGACAACAAAGTGACAAAACACACTTGAAACATAGATGTTTTTGTAGCCCACCTTCTGCTTGTACACACCTGTGCATTTTGTAAATGGCTCCATATGCTTAATCAAAAGAAATCTAATTGCCTTAATTTACTTCTTCCAAAAGTGGAAGAGTAAATTATATGTTTAATTATAAACTTTCCACTTTGGGCAGCTGTAATTAATGACTCAAGGAATTGTGCAATAAGCCAAGAGCAACCTTTTATTACTCCTGAGGTACCCGAACAACACCAGCATTTCAGAGCCAGTCAGTTTCTATTAGTACAAGAATCAAAATGCCTACCTGAGGCATTAATCAAGAAGCACCTCTGAGCAGAGTGACTTTTAATTATATATGCTGCATACCATCCACATGGATTGCCTGCACCAGGGGATGGTTATAAGTGTTCTCTCCTAAGTAATGATGACAACAGAGGTTTTTATTTTTAAATTTTTTTAGTGAATGCCATCCTAAATTCCTACAGCCTTGGTAAGATGTGGTCTCGGGTCTGGAACGTGGAGAATTCCTTCCTCAGAAGTCAATGCCTTCTGAGATTCCAGTCTCATTTGCATTTCCTGTTAGAATTGACCTGGGCCTTGAGGAGTGCCTTGACGCCTAGAGAGACAACTGGTATTTCCGTATTCATTCAGGATTCTACTCTTCTAAAAAAATTATTTATTTATTTTAGAGATTAAGAGAGAGAGAGTGAACGTGTATGCATGAGAAGGGGGAGGGGCAGAGGGAGAGAATCTCGAGCAGATTCTCCGCTGAGCACAGAGTCCTGGGCAGGGCTCCATCTCAGGACCCATGACCTGAACCGAAATCACGAGCTGGATGCTTAACTGAATGAGCCACCCAGGCACCCCAGGATTCCATTTTTAAGAGGACCATATCTATCTACCATATGCAGAGAGTGAACTTCTACATTATTATCAAAACCTGGGTCTTACTACCTGTTCCAGCACAACATACATAAATTGGGACTCTACAGGGAACAATGAGTAGTCATCCTCCCTCTGTATGGAAAAAAGCCAGTTTCATCCTTGAGCACAATCCGTCCATGGATTGGACACTACATAGCTTGATTATTTTTGCATAAATAGTACTGTTTGTACTACTTATGCAAAAATAGTCAAGCTATATAGTGCCCAATCCATAGATCTTTTTTTGGCATAAAAAAAGATCTAGATTTGAGTCTCAAATATGTCACTTGATAGCTAAGAGACTTAAGCTGGTTATTTAATCTCTTTAAAATGTTTCTTTATCTTTAAAATGAGAAACCTTTAAGTAGTTATGAAATTATTAACTGAGTTGTAGTAATGATAAATAAAGCTTTTGGTATAGTAATGTAGCAATTGAGATTTGTTGTAATGATATATATATGTGTAAAATCATAGTGAATATACTTTTGATAATTTTATCCACCTACTCAGAATCTAACTAGCTTAGGCTTCTAATGTAAACTTTAATCGTGGCATGTAAAGAAAAAAATGTAATTTCAAAAGCAACCTCCTAATGGGGCACCTGGGTGGCTCAGTTGGTTAAGGGTTGGACTCTTGGATTTGGTCCACATTGTGATCTCATGGGTCGATGATTAGTCGTTGTGGGGCTCTTTGCTCTGTGAAGAGTCTGAAGAGTGTCTCCCCCTGCACACCTCCACTCGTGAGTGTGCATGTGCATGTTCCCTCTCTTTTTCTCTCTCTCTCTCAAATAAATTTTTTTAAAAGCAAGTTTTATTGAGTGATGGGTCTACAGATTATTTTCTAGTTGCATCTCCCCACTCCCTTCCATTCTCTGCCTTTCTTTGCCCTACTTTGTGCCTTAGAAGGCTAACATCTAGAAAGTACATCATCTGGGCACTCTTGCTTATGGCTTTTAGTTAGTTTAGTCAATGAGAGACAGTAGCAAATGATTGGATGCCCAGAAGAGAAAAAATTCAGGGCATTATTATTCTCTTTTCTTCTTGCTTCACTGTGGTTCCAGCTGTGGCTGTGTTACTCTTCTTAGATTGTATTTTTCAAACTTGAGCATGCATTAGAATCATTAGAGAGTTTGTTTAGACGTGGATTTCTGGGTCCTACCTCAAGAACTTCTGATTTAGTAGATATGTAATGGAGTACAAGCATTTGCATTTCTAATAAAGTCTCAGGAAATGGTGATGATGATCCGGAAACATCTATTTGACACCGAGTGCTCTTAGATAGCAGGTCCCCAGGGCCAGCTTTCCATCATAGCCATGGCTGTCACTCATTTCTGATAACACCATTCACTCCTCTTCAGGCCTGGTAAGGTGACAGTAACCCTTATTCTGCTGCTACACCCTGGATGGTGCCTCACCATGCTCTAGGAGTCCCTTAATGGATGACGCACCTACACTTCCAGAAGTTCCCTTTCATTATATTATCTTTCATTAGTGCTGTTAAGTGTACCATTTTTTTTTTCCCCTCCTGGACCTTAAAGATAGAGTGGGTAAAGAAATTACTCAAGTTAAATATTAAAGATTGTAGATAACTGGAATTATTGAATTTTAACTTTTTAAAAATTATTTTACAATTTTATGTCATCTAAATCTGTTGTTTCCATCATAATACAGATAACTTTCCAAATTCAAATCAGAGAAAATATTGGGTATCAACCCATTTCATCCTGGGGCACCAGGGTGGCTCAGTTGTTAAGCGTCAGCCTTCAACCCATTTCATCCATACAGCCCCTCTGAAAATGTAAATGAGACAAAACAACGACAAAGAAGTACTACCCTAGAAGCCTTCCATTTCAGATCTATTGCCATTTCCATGATCGTTAAAATTTGAACTGGGGTTGTTGTGACTTCATGTAATGATTTTCTAAAATAGAAATGTCTTAGTCATTTAGTTTCTATAAATGTGTCATTTTCTGAAGAATGTTTTAAACAGCTTTAGTAGTTTAGAAGTTACTCAGCATAGATAATTGTATTATTGTTAAAAACTACTGTAAATTTAGTATGTTTCCCCCCATTTACCCTAAACCTCCTAATTATGACTATAATCATAATTATGATTATGATTAGAAATGTTTTGAAACTTCAAGATCAAGACTTAAAGTCTTAAAAAGATGTGTTTTCAATCTCCTCCTCTTATCTTTTGTTTCTGGGTAAGGGGTTATTACCTGTGAGAATTATTTTTCCCATTCTATGAAGAATGTCTATTTGCTGTTAAAAGGTTACTCTTAACTGGTCTCTTGTGGACTGTTCCAGACAAAAAACAAGTACAGTGAAAAGAAGGAGAAATTCTTTAGGCATGGAGAAGATACAAACAATTTTATCTGTAAGATTTTTTTAAATAGGCAAAAGTTACAGTGAGGATAACAGAGGTCAGTTGTGGTGCCTATGGGGCATCAACTGACAGAAGGTTCAATAGCATAGAGCCACTGTCCCCATGATAGGCTCCTAACATCTCCACACCTAAGATTCTTGTGTCTTCGATGTTTCTTTATGGAGCTTTGAAGAATGAAGTCCTAACCATCAAAATAAATTCCAAAAAAGCAATCATGCATTTTTTCAAAGTAATGTCAAAAAGGTCTCTCCTTCCCCAAGTCCTGGGTGTAAACAATCCACTCTGTCTAGAATTTCTCAGAGCAGGAAATGGCTCCATTTTATGTTGTATTAGGAACTACATGAAAATTTCTGAGGCCAAAAGGATGTGTGGTGATGGATAAATTTAGAATTTGTTGGAGACAACAGAGTTTAAAGAACAGCAAAGAAGAGGGTCAAGTACTTGTATCTGAAATTCTAAAATATACCACAAGTTTGTTTCACCTAGAAAGTATTATTGATATTTTTAAATAATTTAATTAATTTAACTTTTTTATAGAAATGGCACTAGCACCAATCTTTTATTTGAGGTCTCTTAGAGGGATGACAATAAAAGTGATATACAAAATTTGATGCCTAAAATCCACAGTGAAGCATCAGATGGCAACAATGAAATTAGCATTTTAAAGAATTCTACAGATTAGGTAAACAAAGCAAATATATAGAGACACTTCCATTTTAACCATCTCTTTGTGAATTATTTCAAAATTAATTGTACCACAATCAGAAATTTGGGGTTATTGAGACTTTCCTTAAGGTAAGTCATTTTTGTTCATGTTCCATGATTGTGTGAAAAAAATGCTTTGTATACCTATTAGATGAGGCATTCGACAGAGGCCTATTAAGTCAGACTTATTTACTGTATTTTCATTGGCTTTAATAACTTGGTCCTGCTAATTCTATCAGTTTCTAAGAAAGATGTATTGAAGTTAATATTTGTAGGTTTGTTCATTTCTCCTAGTAGTTCTCTCAAAGTTTTGTTTTACACAGTTGGATACTTTGTTTTGGGTCCAGTCAGTTTTAAGGTAGTTGTTTCTTCCCAGGAATAATTTTTTTTTTTTTAAATATCACAGGCTCCTCTCTTCTCTCATATATCACATCTTATTTATCAGCAAATCTTGTTTGATCAAACTTTGTAACATGTACTAAATTCCACCATTTCTGACCATTGCCAATATATACCCCTATTATGTAGCTATTACAATACCATATTTCTTCTCAATTATTGCCATAGCCCCCTAACTCTACCACTTCCACTCTTGCCCTCCAAGAGTCTACTCTCAACAAAGTTCCTCCACTTCTTCCAAGAGGCTACAGAGTCCTCTGCAGTCAAGGCACTGTCTCTTGCAAAAGTAACCCTACAGAGCAGCTCCACATTTGCATTAAGTGGGGTCCTATAAATGTCAGTAATCTGGAATTGTTTTTATGTTAGATTCTTAGCTTGCAGTTTTTAAACCATGCTGACATTATAGATTTGGACCCATATCTATAGAGGGTGAGGGCCTGGGGTTTTCATTTATTGGAGGGGACTTCTTCTCCCATCCAAGGAGCCCTAGTGAGATGGCTACTGCTTTCTAGGGATTTCTGCTGCTTTCTAGGGATAAAGAAAGAAGTTTTCCTGTTTAAAGTGAGTGAGTGGGGGGCACCTGGGTGGCTCAGTGGGTTAAAGCCTCTGCTTTCGGCTCAGGTCATGGTCCCAGGGTCTTGGGATCGAGCCCCACATCGGGCTCTCTGCTTGGCAGGGAGCCTGCTTCCTCCTCTCTCTCTGCCTGCCTCTGCCTGCTTGTGGTCTCTATCTGTCAAATAAATAAATAAAATTTTTAAAAAAAAAAAAAGTGAGTGAGTGGGAACTTGAGTGGAGCCCTTCATTAAGAGTGTGTGTTCTTCTGCTTTCTGTAGGTCTCTGTCAAGTCTCCAGCCTACAAGAATGTCAGAGCTTTGGTCCTTCACTTTCAAGGTCCAAGTCTGTAACTAAATCACCGTGAGATGACACACCTTCAGTTTATCCTTAACTTTTAATTTCATTTCAGGAGCCCAGAAATCCACCTCTCTTTGTTTCCAGCTAGGCTGTGTATTTTGGTGTGCATGTGTGTGTGTATGTGTGTGTACTTTTGGGTATTTTTAATCCAGAGTTTCTAGCCATAGTTTGTAGCAGGAGAGTGGTCCTTTGGTGACAACTGAATGTACTCTGCTTTAGGTTCCATAATAATTCTCATTCATGTTCTTAGATGTCTTTGATTAGATTAGGATGAAATTTACAATTCATTATCAATTTTTTCTAACCATTATTTAATCAATTAAAATCCTCAACAAAATTTTTTTAAGATTTTTAATTTATTCATTTGAGAGAGAGTGCAAACAAGAGCATGAGCATGGGGGTGGGCCAGAGGGTGAGGGAGAAGCAGATGCCTCACTGAGCAGGGAGCCTGATGTAGGACTCGATCCCAGGACCCCAGGAGCATGTCCTGAGCTGAAGGCAGAATCTTAACTGACTGAGACACCCAACACCTCTTAGCAAGCGTTTATTGAATATTTTATTCCTGGAGGCATGTTAGAGCATGAGGATTCTATAGCTAACAAAACATACCCCTTCTATAGCTAACAAAACATACCCCTTCCATGCCCTCATGAATATAAAACATCGTAGAAGAAATTGATATTAAACAATGATGTTATGAATAAAGTCATCTTGGGGAAGAAATAAAGCAAAACCGAGATAAGGAAATGAATTTAGACAGGGTGATTGGAAGAGACTTCTAAGACCTCCAAGAAAACCTAGAAAACAGTTTCATAGAAATGCCTATTATAGTTCTGAATCATTTATTAATGACCTTTAGGACTAGAGGGTGTGATATTTGGAATTAATTAAGAAAAGGCTCTCAGATTTTACTCAATAGACCTCATTACATGGGCTCAGATATACCTTAGGTTAAACGCCACTTGGTTGATGTTAGAAGCTACACACAGGAAAAAAACAAACCAAAAAAATTCTACAAATATTATATGGTTAGCATGTGACTCTTACGGATAGTAGTTGGCGTGTGATTTAAAATGGTTTTTCACCTTTTTGGGGAAACTGGTATTTTTTCAGTTTCATTGAGGTGTAATTGACAAAATTACAAGATACTTAAAGTGTACAGCAGGATGATTTGATATATGTGTATATTATGAAAGTAATCCACTGTCGAATTAATTAACAAATCCATTACCTCACATATGTACTTTTTTTTTTCTTTTGGTGAAACCATTTACATCTCCTTTCTTACAAATTTCAATTATATAATACGGTGTTATCAAGCAAATTTCAATTATATAATCACCATGTTACACATTAGATCTCAGACCTTATAACTGAGAGTTTATACCCTGTCACTAACTTCTCTTTATTCTCCCACCCACAGCCTCTGGCAACCACTTTTCTACTCTTTGTCTTGGAAACTGTTAATAATTTTAGTTTCAGCTCATGTTCATGGACATGTATGTTTGAGAAATGCTATATACTCTATCGCCTTTTATAAATAATCTAATGCAAATTAGCATAACAAAGGTTCTGAAAACTTTGAAGGATTTAACTTTGTTTAAGGCAGCATATCTCAAACTTACTTAGCTATGGAATGCTGTGCTAGAAAGAGTTGAAGTCCCTGTCTCTTGCTGGCTGGCAACCAGGGCTTAGTCTCAGCTTGAGAAAATGTCCTCAGGCTCTAGGCACATGCTTCTTTCAAAGCAGGGCAACTCATTTAGTCAAAACTAGTGAGGGTGTCTATCTTTATTTCCAAAAGATGGAATCTTACATAATGTATTTTATTCATGGGAGTGACTTTTCCCATTATCCTTGTCATATATTATAACCTAATCATGGCAATGTTATTCCTTCATAGTCACAGGTCATGCTTACATTCAAAGCAAGGGAGTTTTGCAAGGTACATACACTAGTGGGAAGCAACCTTTGGGGCCATCCCAGAATTCTGTTTAGCTCACAGCAAAATCCCCTCCCTGATTTGGAAGGTGAATGCTTGAGAAGAGGTGAGCCTCAAGCATTATAAAGACTAGTATTTTCCTTATAATGTCTACAGGAGAAATGAAGTTGATAATTTATCACTAGAAAAGGAAAATCTTTAAAGAACCATATCACTGAACTTGTGTGCTTCTTTTTCTCCTAATAAATATAAAATGATCATTTTCCCCACTTTTTTGCAAGAGACAAATTTGAAGCCAAACTACATGTTCTTCTTGTCTTCAGCAGTTTTCTTCCTATTTCTTTTTTTTTTTTTTTTAAGATTTTATTTATTTATTTGACAGAGAAAGATCACAAGTAGACAGAGAGGCAGGCAGAGAAAGAGAGAGAAGCAGGCTCTCTGCTGAGCAAAGAGTCCAATGCGGGACTCAATCCCAGGACCCTGAGATCATGACCTGAGCTGAAGGCAGCAGCTTAACCCACTGAGCCACCCAGGCGCCCCTTCCTTCCTATTTCTGAATGACACTTTGAAGGTGAAATTTATAATAATTTTGAAGAAGGTTTATGGGATTATGAGGAAAAGAAATGTAAGTTATGTGCTTCAGAACCTGACTCTTCCTACCCACATTAAAAAGCATTCTTTTCTTCCTCAGAAGTAAGGTTATGAGAGAGAGAGAGAGTAAGGTTATGAGAGAGAGAGAGAGAGAGAGAGAAAAGAATGAGAATAAAGTAAAGAAAAGTCAAAGCAAATACATAGAAAATAAATGAAATGAGTGAAGTGAAAAGAAATTTAATAAAGGATTGGGATAAGGACATTTGTCCCCTTCACCACTGGGTAGGTACAGAATGGATGTCCCTAAGGGAGAAGGTGGGTGCCATCTCTTCACCTTGTAGTTCCTCAGGAGTATTGCCCAATGGGGTGAACGAATTCTTACTGCGTTAGGGAGAATGCCTCCTAGACTATGACTGCTAGTTAAATTCATTATAGATACCCTACCTTAAAAAAACAAAGAGAATTGAGATATGGGGTTAGCATTTTGAGGTGTAGTTCATGGGGTTGCATATTAAAGATATATATATATATATATATATTAGAAACTAACCTACAAATGACATATAATACACACTAAAATATGGGAGGCCATGGGAAGAAGTAATATTTTGAAGAAGTGGAGACAATATACAAAGAGGCTGTATTTTCCTACATCTGAAAGAACAAAGTGTTTTAGGTAGAGAGTGGAATGGCACACTAGTGGTTAGGAAAGGTCAAAGTTGGCAAGTTTAGTATGCCATTACAGTGAGATAAATCTCAAAGCTCAGGTGTAAGAACCACCTTAATGAAGAGAAGTTTCATCAAGTAAATTAAGAAAGACAAGGTTAATTTGTGCTATTAAGAGTTCTTGGTAGCAGCCCATTTTTCATGTCTTCATCATAAAAAGAGAGAGGTTAGTACTAGTGAAAAATCAATCGGAAGGAAAGCAAAGTACATCTGAAAGATTATGTTCCATTCAGTGAGCCCCCTGACCAGCCCACTAAAGAAATGAGAATAGCTTCATAATGGCAATTTCTTTCTCTCTCTCTTACTCACTTAGGCATGTGCGTGGTAAATATTGATAAATTTCATTGAGGAGACAGCTTGTTTGTGGCTTGCCCAGAGCAGAGCCATAAGGGATGGGGATGTTTGCACCTGATGCCCCTTTTATGCTCATAGAATGAGTCCTGGGAGGCTTCTTTATCTTAACAATGCTCTGCTAGCCTAAAAGGACCCTTTTAAAAAGATGATATAATTTATCACCTCAGTAGATGTATGTTTGCTATACATTACTTGTTTTAGAGCTAAGGGAGAACGATAGTAGTCAGAATGCATTATTCCATTCGATGCAATATCTTTTTATCAAGAATTTTATTGGTCTGATTTATGGAGTTAGTTTATGAAGCCAACATACAGTGGGCTCTTGACCTCAAGGTTCTGTGCTCAATATCTTGCAAGGGCATATTATTATTAGTAGTAGTAGTCTTCATATTACTTTTTTACTCCTTTCTTTTTGACACACAACTGATATATAAGGTTACTATAAGTAGTTATTGGTAAAAAGAATTTATTAAAAAGTTCCCACTATTTCTAGCAGTATCTAAAAATGAGCACTAAATATTTTATATATACACAGAAATAGTTCATGTTCTATATATTTATTTGTTTTTGCTAATGTTGCTTAATAAACAATTTTATTAAAAAATTTTATTATGTTCAGTTACCCACTATGTAGTATATAATTAGTTCTTGATTATATATTTTCAAAATGGTGGTTCTTCACATTTCAAGGGGTCAAAGGCCACTTTTAAAATGAATGTATGTCCAATCATAGACAATCATGCATGTAATTTTTGATAGTTTATGAATGCTCTAAAGCATGAGGGGCTACGTAGTTTTCAGAATAAGGACCCTTGACCCAACTCATTATTTTTACTTTACTTGAATATATTAGATATTTTCTGTGGCTTCGGATCCTCCTGAGCCTCTATTTCTGGGAAGTTTTTCCACTCAGGGCCTTTTCAGAAGGAGGAAGTCTAGTAAGTATACTTAGTCCTTTCTCTTCTTTTCCAACTGAGTAGAATGGGGTGGGCACATGATACAAGAAAGTCAATTCACTAGTTAGCTAGCAACCTGTCCCATTTTTTTCCTTCTAGGAAATTTGAACCCAGAAACACGTAGATTCTAACTGAAGAAAGACATGTAATCTATTATTGGAAGGGCCTTGCGAGTGAAACACAAGACAAATAGGGGTAAATCTACAACTAAACACCCCGAAGTGAAAAGTGTTAATATAAAAAATAAAAAGAAAATATTAAATCTACCTCGTCTCCCCCCCAAACCCAGATCACCTACAATAAGAAATGTGTCAGGAGAAATTCAGTGTTAACAGTGGATGCCAGAAGATATTGAAGGAATAGCCTTAAACTGGAAACTTAGAATTTATGGCAGCAAAAATGAGGATGTCCAGACATAGTGTTACTGCAGTTTTTTTCATTCAAAATCCAGTTTACCATGTGTCGCTCTAGACTTGTTGTCCACTAGTCAGTACACCCTGTCCATGCATTCAGAGCTCTCATTGACTTTGTGGGTCTAGATACTTGAGGAAAACCTCCTATATGAAGGACGAAAGGGAACAAATATATAGAAGACAAAAGAGGTCATAGAAAACAAAGGCAAGGGTGCCTGGGTGGCTCAGTGGGTTAAGCCTCTGCCTTCAGCTCAGGTCATGATCTCAGGGTCTTGGGATAGAGTCCTGAATCAGGATCTCTGCTTGGCAAGGAGTCTGCTTCCTCCTCTCTCTCTGCCTGACTCTCTGTCTACTTGTGATCTCTCTCTCTGTCAAATAAATGAAAAAAATCTTAAAAAAAAAAAAAGGAATAAAAGAAAACAAAGGCAAACTGGAAGCCAAAGAAATCATCAAAGAAAAAAAAATTAGTTGATCAGGCATCAGGGATAAGAATGATCCCAGGATCCTAAACAAGAGCAGG
This sequence comes from Mustela nigripes, assembly GCF_022355385.1. Classification (NCBI taxonomy): domain Eukaryota; kingdom Metazoa; phylum Chordata; class Mammalia; order Carnivora; family Mustelidae; genus Mustela; species Mustela nigripes. The sequence goes on along the minus strand of NC_081563.1, from coordinate 48,407,933 downwards.
ATGCTACAAAAGGAACATTCCCACAGCAAATAAACACTCTTAACTGTTAAAAATTACCATACTAGAAATAAAAAATGTAATAGAGGGTTTCTAATATAACATTGAGAAATTCCACCAGTATGGAGAATTAAAGAAGAGGTTAAAAATATAACAAATGAGATTAAAGAATTAGAAGATCAATTCCTAAGTTTTTCACAGAACAAACTAAAAGAATTCCAGGAAGGGACATAGGGAAAGGGATTCCCTAGGATTGGAAGGACCTGAGTTTGGAGATTTAGATGGTGCAAGCAAGTAACAACATTTGCCCCATAGTTGTTGACTATTAAGTTATAAAGTTATAATTGTTAGGACAGCATAATTATTATGACAAAAAAGGGATCTCAGAAAAAGATCCAGACATATAGGGAAAGTTGATAAATGAGAAAGGTAATTCCAGAAATCAGTGGGGAACCTTGAAACTCTTGGATAACTATTTCAGAGATAATTTGTTATTTATAGAGAGAAAATAAAATCAGATTTCTACTTCATGTCGTACATAAGGATAAATTTCAGGCAGCTTAAAATCTAAAGATAAAGAAGCAAAACTTTAATATACGAGAAGAAAAAAATTTTAACCTTGAGTTAGGAATTATTTCCTCTAATAGGCAAACTAAAAAGTACATTTATACAGGAAAAGATCAAGAGGTTTGAGTATAAACAATTGAGATATTTTGTTTAAAGAAAGACATCAAGGGGTACCTGCGTGGCTCAGTCTAAGTGTCTGACTCTTGGTTTCAGCTCTGTGATCTCAGGGTTGTGAGATTGAGCCGGGGGTTGGGCTCAATTAAGACTGTCTCCCTCTCCCTCTGCTCCTTGCCACTGTGCTGTCTCTAAAATAAAAATAAATAAATAAATAAATATTTAAAAAAATTTGAAAGACATCATGAGTAATATCTAAAGACAAACCAGAGGGAAGATGATTACTACATATATCTCTGTCAAAGGATAGTATCCAGAATGTGTGTCCTACTGATCAATAGGGAAAAAAAAAAAAAAAGGAAATATCAGCAAATGAATTCTAGGACCTAAATACAGATAAGGAAACTGGAAGCTAGTAACCATTAAGAAGTTCTCAAATTTAGTGAAAATCAGAGACATGCAATTTGAAGTCAGAGTAAATATTATTTCACACTAAATAAACTGGAAATGTTATGAAAGTCTAAGAATACCAAGTATTGGCAAAAAAAAGGTTGAATGTTGGTATCTGCTCCTCTGAGTGTGAATGTCAGTAGAATGTTTCTTTAAACATTTCTGTACTTGCTTGTTTTAAAAAACATAATTCATAATTAAAATTTTTGAGGTGATTATTTATCTCTATGTCTTCAAACAAGCTGAGGATCACAAGGATTATCTATGTACAGTTGTAAAGAACTCTTGTTTTTTTTTTTTTAAGATTTTATTTATTTGACACAGAGAGAGAGATCAGAAGTAGGCAGAGAGAGAGGGAGAAGCTCTATCCCAGAGAGATGTGAGGCTCTATCCCAGGACCCAGAGATCATGACCTGAGCTGAAGGTAGAGGCCTAACCCACTGAGCCACCCAGGAACCCTATAGAACTCTTGTTTTATGAAAGTATTTTGGCTTTATATTTAAGGTTAGGTTATTATTATTACAGCTTTCTACTTTTTTCTAACATTTCAGTGTTGGTATATTTTTTCTAGAAAATGATCTATTCTGTTGATACTTTAGTATTCTTTAAATAAGAGTTGACATTGTAAATTCTAATAATTTGAAAATCTTGTTAGTGTCTGGGGTTACATTTTCATCCTCATTCTTATTACAGATTCATGCATTTTCTCTTTAGTTTTTATTAACCTTGCTAGAAGTTTATTTGTTGGCTTTTTAAAAAAATCTAGTCTTTTGATTAGTGAATTAATCAAATTAATCAATTAATCAATTGTTTCTTTTTCTTTTAATAGTCTCAACATCTGTACAGAGCAATATTTCTAAAATGATGCTGTTTTAATATCTGTAGAGGTCCACGCCCACGCAGGAGCCTCTCCAGGATTTCTTTACTACCACTAACTTCCTCTAGGTCAAGAGTTTTTTCCTTATTTGGGGGAGTCTCAAGTCTTTGAAAAGACTTAGGAGGGATTCCCTTGAAGGAAAGTTCTAATGGGGTTCAATTAATCTCAGGATGTGGATGAGTATTCATTTTGCTAGAAGATTCATTGATGGTCTCTAGGAAATTGTAGGTGGATACCCCTCTCCAGTAGAAATGGGGACTGCCCATATGGCTCTTTAGCCCAAAGGAACTTTTACTTAAAGGAGAACAATGACAAGTTCTTCTTGGCACTGGATTGAAGAAGCTCATTGGCTAGCAACAATCATTGCAATGCTTGGCTAACTCTACATCATGACACCAGTTATTTTTTTAATACCCCCATCCCTTCTGCTGTGTTCACCCGAAGGGTAGGCTCACTTGTTCCTTCAACCTCTCTTAAGATCATACTCCACTTGGTTTCCTTATTTACACATAGGCCAGGTGACTATACAGACTTCTGGTCTCCAACTATTATTTATTTATATATAATACATATTATATATATTTTATTTATATTATATTATATATATAATATATTATATATTTTATATATTTACATATATATTATATAAAATTATATTTTATATAATTATATATAATATATATAATAAAACCTTTCCTTTTCTTAAAATAAACAAACCCCACCACAAAAACATCTTTTTGAAATAAAAAAGTTCAGAATTTCAAAACAATTTTTATTCTCTGTGGGCACCGTGAGCCTAATTTGGATGTCAAAGAAAATCATTTAAATGAAAATAAGCATATCAAATATTGAGGATTCCTTTTTTCTCTTTGCTTTCCTGCTATTTATAAAATCAACTCTTTGTTTTTAAAGATTTTATTTATTTATTTGACAGAGAGAGAGAGATCACAAGTAGACAGAGAGTCAGGCAAAGGGGTGGGGGGAAGCAGGCTCCCTGCTGAGCAGAGAGCCCAATGTGGGGCTTGATCCCAGGACCCTAAGATCATGACCTAGGCTGAAGGCAGAGGCTTTACCCACTGAGGCACACAGGCACCCCTATAAAATCAATTCTTGAGTCCCTATGGATTTCACTCTTTGATCATGGGAAGGATTATGTACAAGGAAGCAAAAGGAAATTAAGGAAAAAAATTAATATCTCAAAACATTAGTTTGTTATACTGATATTTGTAGCTATCTGTTTTCTCTTGAAAACACTTCCTTTACTTTCCCACTTATTAACTCGTGTAGCCTCAGGCATGAATGTTAACACAGAATCACACTGAGCTCAGATCCTGGAGTTAGTTACACATGGCTTCTTCTCCCTGACTTTGAGTTAAACTGGGCTTTGTCTTTTACGCTCAGTTTATTCATTTACAAATGTGGGCTAATAACAGTACCTAGTTCATAGGTCTGACGAAGATTAAATGGTAAGCATGTATAAAATACACAACAGATTGTATGTAAGCATTTATCCTTTCATCTTTGTCAATGTCACTTCTCAAGAAATATCTCCTAATATCTCATCTTAAAACTTTACCATTTCCCTGTTCCTTTGCCATTCTGCATCGCTCACATTTAATTTTTAAATATCAAAATCGTTTACACCTATACCTACTCTCCCAGTTTTGAGGCTATGAGATAAGTGTTTTTCATCTGTCTAAATCTTCCACCCCACCTGTGAGAGCAAGTAACTCACATTGGAGTTTATTTTAAAGCTTTTTACTTTTTACTAGCTTGTCAAGAAAACAGATCATCGCACATGATTTGGAGGAAGTAGGAAAGTATAAACCAGAGATAGTCAACCAGAGTTATCATTTTAGTGTGACCACTTTAATAAAATCTTTAAAAAATTCCTTTTATGGAAGAGAAGTGAATCAATCAAAAGGTCACACCTTATGCGTACATTTTACATTATTGAACAATTGAGGAATCACTCTGGTCCTTGTCTCAACCTCTATTACCTTCTTCTCATAGGTCCTCAAATGATGGTTTTGTGTGTGTGTGTGTGTGTGTGTGTGTGTGTGTGTTTTACACTTCTACAGCTTAGAAGTCTAAAATCAATAATTTGGCAGAACTACATTCCTTCCGGAGGCTTCAGGGGGAAAACAGTTTCCTTACTTTTTCTGCTTTCTGGAGTTCATCTGCATTTCATGGATTTTGATCTCTTTCTCTATCTTCAAATTTGTCTCCTTCTCATTTTGACTCCTCCTGTTTCCCTCTTATAAGGACCTTTGTGATTATAATGGACCCACCCAGATAATCCAGGATAATCTTCATAGCCCCAAACCTTTAATTTAATCATGTCTGCAAGTCCCTTTCATATGTAAGGTAACATTCCTCTTTATAAGGATAAGAATGTGAACATCTTTAGGGGGACATTATTCTGTCTCTCAAGTAATCATTAGCCTGACTTTTTTTTTTTTTTTTAATCTTTTTAAATTTTTACTTCTTGGAGATATTTTTTAATCATTTTATTTTCTTCATGAAAGTGTGCTGTTTAATCCACATCCCCAATCTCCAGCCCCCCCCCCCCCCCACACCTCCCCTCTGGTAACCATCAGTTTGTTCTCTGTAGTTAAAAGTCTGTTTCTTGATTTGTCATTCTTTTTTTTTTCTTTTGCTCATTTATTTTGTTTCTTAAATTCCATATATGAGTGAGATCATATGGTGTTTGTCTTTCTATGACTTATTTCACTCAACATTATACTCTCTAGCTCCAGCTCCATCCAGGAACCTGATTTCTGAAGATATAGATTAATTTCCTATTTTTCAATGTTATTGTAAATGCCATCTTTATATAAATGTACCCTTTGTTGTCCAACATCTTTCACTCAACACTCTATTTGTGACACTCATCAACATGGCTGCTCAGAGCAGTGATTTGGTAGTTTTCATTGCTGCATAGTATTCCATGGCAGTAACATAACAAAATTTATTCTTTCTATTGCTGAAAAGCTTTAAAATTTTATTTTTTAGTTATTGTGAAGAACATTGTTGTAAATCATTTTGTACGTTTTCTCTAATACTTGTATGCATGTGTGCTTTATGGGGATCCTGGAGTTCCATCCAAGGGTAGAATTTCTGGGTCAGAGAGTATGCGTATGTTTACTCGCACAGTCGATGCTTCCAGCCAGGTTTTTAAAGTCATGTAGGGGAGGGTAGAAGACTTTCAGTTGCTCCTTATCCCTGGCAACATGTGGTATGTATCAGTGTTTTACATCTTTGCTGTTCTGGAGAATATATGATGGTATTTTATTATGCATTTAGTTTGTATGTCTACCACTATTAGCACTTTTGATATATTTCTTGTCCATTGTGTATCCTGTTTTTGTAGAGTGCCTTCTCAAGGTTTTGCTCCCTTTTCTACTATGCTAGCTATCATCCTGTCATTGATTTTTCTGAATTCTTTATGTATTCTGGATTAAAATGCTTTGTTGTATATATGGCAAATACCTTCTCCATTCTTGTTCTTTTAATCTCCTAGTGGTACCTATTGATAAATAGAAGCTCTTGACTTTAAGAAGAGTTCAATTCATCATTTTCTTTCCTTTATGTGTAGTGTCTTTTGTAAGATATTTTCATCCACCTTAGGATAAAAATGGCTTTCTTCTATGTTGTCTGCTAGAAACTTTATTGTTTTTCCTTTAAGTTTAGATCTTAAATCTACATGGAAATGAATTTTGCGTATGCTATGACATAAAGGTCAAAATTCCATTTCTTTCCATAAGAAAGTTTCTCTATTCCATTACATTGGATTTTTCCTTAACTATCTTTAAGTATTTTCCATACTTTTAACTATTGTAGCTTCATAAGTCTTTTCATCTAGTATCTTTATTTTTCTTAAGATTGTAGCAGTCTAATTTAGTCTATTTCCATACTTATAATGTGACCTTTTTTTTTTTTAAAGATTTCATTTATTTATTTGACAGAGAGAGAAAGATCACAAGTAGGCAGAGAGGCAGGCAGAGAGAGGGGGGAAGCAGGCTCCCTGCTGAGCAGAGATCCCGATATGGGACTCGATCCCAGGACCCTGAGATCATGACCCGAGCTGAAGGCAGAGAATTAACCCACTGAGCCACCCAGGCGCCCCAACAATGTGACCTTTTTTGATGCTGTTTTATCTGGCTGCCATTTCAAATCCCTACTCTTTCACAGCCAAATTCCTTGGTAGAGGATTTTATTATTGCTTTTTACTTTCTTCTTTCTGGGATCTTGGCCCTTTAAGGTCTGGTGGCTATTATGGTGGCTCCAAGCTTTCCTTCCTTACCTTCCTGTCTTCCTGCCTTCTTCCATTCCATCTCTCCTTCCCTCCTTCCTTCCCAGTTCAGCACAGTTGCTGAGTTCTGACTTATTTCTCTAAGTCTTAGCTGTCCTCTTTTGCTCATCTTTTTGGACACTTGGTTCTGTTATTCTTAAGAATAATAAATATTTTGAGGAAAAAGGAAATACACAAGGTTAGGTTCATATTAATGTATTATTCTTTCCAGAATTTTGGATCCTCAAATTCTGGCTACTTTGGTGGATCTCCAGTACCTCACATAGCTGATTTTTCCCAACAGATTTTTAATTGTTTCTGGTGGGAAGGTTGGCTACAAACTAGTCTGACATAGCCAGAATCGGAAGTCCTCAGTGTTTTTGTATATATTTTTCCAGAAACGATTGAGGTGTACATTGAAAATAAATTTTGATATGCTGTCCGTTTTTAATATTTAATATTTTAAAATAAATTTAAATATTTAAATTATTTAAATATTTTAAAAATATATTTAATATAATATAAATATTATATTTATTATTTTTACAAAATAAATATATTTTAATATTTTACATATTAATTTATACAAATCACATGCGATTTTTAATAATTTACAAATTATAATATTTATTATTATAATTTATAGAAAATATGTTTATATAAATTATATATTCATATAAAATATTATAATATATATACATATATGTGTATGTATATATATATATAAATGAATTGAAGGAGCTGACTGAAGAAGCCCAGGCCCCTTTGAAATTCAGCACAAAGTTCCCTAGCTCCATTGCTGCCTGGGCCAGGTGCAAGGCCTGGCTCTCCCATTTGGCATCCAGTGTTTGGTCGGCTTGATGCTATGCCTCCTTTTCATGGCATTGCACCTCCTGGACTTTCCTGGTGGCAGCTCTCTGCTCTGGAGTCATGCCCTTCCAACAATAGAGCAGGACCCTATAGTGTTTTGGGCAACCTGGGGGTTCTTCGTTAGTAGGTCACTGGTGATCTGGTTCTGGATCTTCAGGAGGTTGACCTCCTGTTCGTGCTGATGCTCATGACGCTGCCGCTCAGCCAGTTCGGCTGCCTGGGCTTTGTTGGCATTGGCCATAGCAGACATCATGGCCACGCGACAGGACTCCTCTAGCTTGGCCAGCTGGGCGGCCCGCATGTCCGTGGCAAGGCGCAGTTGGTCATTAAGCATAAACGCGCACTTCTCATCGTCCTAGACTTGCTGTTGCTTCTGCAGCTGCCTCTCCAGGCTTTGTCTGAACTGCTCCTGCAGGCACGTGACCCTCTCCAGGTCCTCCCCAGCAAAGCACTGCAAGCTGGCTGGGCCACAGGGGGGATCGCTGGGGCCAAGATGGGCTGGAAACTCCATCCAGAGTCAGCCAGGATCCCAGAGGTCAAATTCTCGCTGATTCTTGAGCTGCTGCTTTTGCCCCCGAAATTCCTGGACTTTCTTGTTCAGCCGACGTGTCCGTTCTGCCTCTTTCTTCTCTAGCATCTGGGCTACTAGGGTTTTTTTTTTTTTTAGTGAATAACTTTATTATCTAGGGTCAAAGGTAGGGATAGTGGGAGAAGGGGTTGGGGGAAGCGGCCTGCAGCATTCTCCTGACTCCCAGCCTTCATGAGCTTGATGAGGGAGAAGAGAGAGATGAGCATCTTGGGTTATATATAGTATAACTTATTATATATAATATTTATAATATTTTATATAATTAATTATATAAATTATACAAATTTATAAATATACTTATATAAATTATAATACAATAAATTTATTATATATAATGATTTATATAAATCATGTGATTTATAGAAATCACATATTTAAATATAAATTAAATATATTTAATATTTAATATAATATAAATATATTTATTATTTTATAAAAATATAAATATATTTCAATATTTTGATATTTCATAAACCTTTATTGCCTTGTTACAAATAAGCATAATTTTTAATACCTGAATCGTATTCTATTTTTTGGGTAGGCCACGAATTAACTATTTCTTCAATATTGAGCTTTTTGTTTAGATTCCAAAATTTAACTACTAAAAGTAATTAGAGGAAAAATTTCTCTAATTGTAAGAAGTCTCCATGACATGTTAACTTTAAATTGTAGTCATGATGATCAATAAAACACGCATATCTACTATGAACATGGGTAACTGTGTTCCCTCTTGCAGAGGATACAAAATATATAAAGATATCTCTGTCATCCAGGTAATGTATTTGGAGACATAAAGCATACATTAGAAAAACAATATAGGCTAGGTTTTCATCAGAACTTCATGAACAGTAGATATAAAAAAGTAAGAATAGTCAAAGGGGAAGGAGGTCATTTAGTCATTGGAAAGGAAGGAGAAACACTTTATGAATACGGTGTGGTCTGAGATAGATTGGGTTTTATTGAATGGAGTGAGGAAAGAAGACATAATTATTTTCTAGCTCCTTTTCTTATTTTTGCCTAAGATTGTTTTGGAGGTATTACTCCTAAGTCATGTATGGTTGCATTTTCCTCTGTGTGAAAAAAATTTTCCATTGATGGATATTTCATGGTCTATAAATCTGTTTCAGTTGAATAAATACATTTAACCTAAGATACTGGATCACAGGAAGTTTGCTGACAAACTGCATAGCTGACAACCCACAGTATGCAAATATTAGGACAGTGTTTTCCTTTGCCAAATGAAATAAGAAAAACTTTATGATCCTTATTTTCTCCCTTGCCCAGAGACAAAGGCAGGATATACATAGGAACAAATGACTAGCAGTGGGTTGGAGAAGAGAGAGTGCACCAAGGCAGAAAATCCCTGAAATCACCAGCGAGCGAGAATGTATCAATATGTATCTTGCATACATATTATTTTATTTAACTATCACATTACACTGTAGGGATAAGCATTATTATTCGTCTCTTAAGGTTAGAAAACTGTTTAAAATCAAAATACTAGAAAATGAGTCTTCAGTTGGAGTCTGTCTGAAATCAAGACCATGTTCTTTTTATTAAAGTATTAGTGAATTAGTTGTATTAACAAAACTATACCTAAAATAAAACCTCTTAAATTATTTCATGTGGGTTTATCCACTCTGTTAAAACTCAGGGTCTTTGAGTTAAATTGATTTTCTAAATCCTTCCTTTGAAGGGGTTTGCAAGTTCTATAGATTGTTCTGGCCAAACAAGCCTAGGGCCTGAGCCAGAGTCCTTCCCTTTGTTCAGTCACTGCAAGAGTGACTGTATTAAGGCACAATAAACATACACTAAATATTTTATCTTTGCTAATATCCATTGTGGGTAAGATTGCAGAGGCACACACTTTGCTGGAAGCAATGTGAATTGGTTTAGTACTTATAGAAAACATACATAAATATTCTGTCAAGAAACATAAAAGTGTTTATTCTCATTGACCCAGTAATTACACTCCTGAGAATGTATGCTAACTAAATAATTTAACAGATGGCAACACTGTAGACAATGTTAGGCTTTTTCAGATTGCAAGAAAGAGACACATTCAGGTTACATAAGGAGATGAAGCCCATGATAAGGATGTGGAAGCCCAGAAGACCCTCTTCTCAGCAGCTGGGAAGCCTGGAGAGTTTCATGACCATTCTCAGCAGAACCTCTAGGTGGGCCAGTAACAGCCTTCCTGGTCTGACTTTCAGAAGGCCACACCATTGCTCTGCCTTTGACCGCCTCAACTTCCGTGTCTGGCATTTCCTCTTGCAGAGTCTGACATTTCTGACCTGAAAGTGTGCCTCGCTCTGTTTTAACTCATTACTCACTTACAATAGCAAGACTCTTTTGACAGCTTATGATGGGCCGGTCATGGTTCTAATAACTTAACATGTTATAACCCATTTAATTTTCACAATTCTCTTAAGAAAAAGGTATGTTTATTATTACCATTTTATCACTGGGAAAGTAGGGCACTGAGAAGTTAATCAATGTGAACAAACCCCCCAGCTAGAAATAAGGGCACTACGTTTCAAAACAAGGCACTTATTCAGTACACTGTACTGCTTCTTGGAGGATGACATGGTTGAGAGCGTTATGTATATACTGAGCAACATTAGCACTCTCTTGGAATGTAAATCTGTCGCCATAAACCAGATTACTCAAGAAGAGCATGTCTAGAGAAAAGAGGGACAAGAAGTGAGTCTTGAAAAATGCCAATATTTGGAGTTACCGTAGAGGAGATGCAAGAGGGAAGGAGACTTGAAAGGAGGAGCAGGTGAGGTAAAAGAAACACTTGGGTGAGTCTTCTTCCAGGAACTAAGAGAAAAGAGCATTTCAAGAAAGAGAAAATTGTTTTGAATGCTTATTTTATATCACATAAGATAAAGAGAGAAATGTGTCTATTGGCTTTTCAACAGGGTGATCCGTAGCACCTGGAGTTCTGTTTGTGTAATGAATACAGAGGCCATACTCGAGTAGAGATAAGGAAATGGAAATGTTGTATGCAGCAACTCCCTAGGCATTTGATGGTGAAAGAGACTGGGAACCTGGACTGGTAGCTGGAGGAGGAAGTGATAGCAAGGGAGGATGTGTTTATTGTTTGTTTTGAATGGAAGGGAGAGATGGGGGGCAGGGAGGGGCAGAGAGAGAGGGAGATGGAGAGAATCTCAAGCAAACTCCCTGCTGTGTGAAGAGCCTGACTCGGGGCTCAAATGTCAGGACCCTGAGATTATGACCTGAGCTGAAACCAAGAGTTAGATGCTTAACTGAAGATGAATAAAATAGAAATGTGAGTGAGAAAGGAATGATTGCTACTTCAGAATTTTGGAAGACAAGAGGAAATGGGAAGCAGAGCCCAGGTAGAAGTTCTTTCTGTGTTAGGAGTAACGCTTTCTCCACTGTACTACAGATGAAAGGGGAGGTGGATGTAGAGGCAAGAATGGGAAGGTGAGGACTGTAGTCTTCCTATGTTATCAAGAACACATGAAGTGAAGCCAGACATCCATTAAGGATGGAAACAGACACTTTAGAAGCTGAGGTCAAAGAACTATAGCAATGAGGGTAATTAGCAAGGAAGTGCTAGTAATAGGAGTTAGTGTTCTGTTGGTACGGTATTTGAAACCAGTATTTCAGCTGTAGTGCCTTTCTCCTTCTGTCAAGATCAGGGCTATGTTCTGATAATTGGTCTTTGAAAATTTTGTTAATTAATGACATAGCATGAAGAGGGAGGTAGTGTAGGCTCCAGGAACTGGGGTGTTCTTGGTCTGGAAGTTGTTTTGAAACGTGTGCACATCTCTTGCTCTCCTGTAGAAATGATCAACAACGAGGAGGAGACTGAGCCCATTGGCCATTGGAGTGCGTGGGAATCCAAGGAGGGAGCACAGGACTCTGGCTCCAGTTTGAGAGCCTCTTATCCCTCACCTGAAAGTCAGACAGAACTATGATACACTCTTTGTTCACCAAATTTCTCTTGGTTCATTTTTTTTCCTTTGAAATACATTTATGTGTGTAACCATGTTTTGAATTCTGGAGCTACAATTCTAGTCTAGACATCGCTTTACTGGCAAACTCTGAGTGTCATGTCAGCGTTTTTGCTCCTCCGTCTCCTTCAGGTGCATCCTGTACAATATTTTCAGGGTAACATTTCCAAGACCGCATATGTATCACATTCTCCAACATCTGTGACGATTTTCAATTTATGTCAGAATGAAACTGAATTTCTCTGGCCTGAATTCAAGGCTATCCATAATCTGGATCCAGGCTGCCAATCCAGTCTCATTTTATAGTCCTGTATATGACATTCTCATAGTGAAGAAAGGCTTGGGAGGCAGCCAGCTCCGAGTATGGAACCTGCTTCTTTCTTCCTATGACCATGAGAAAGTTGCCTAACTTCTATAAATTGTAGTTCCTCATATTTAAGGTGCTTTTGTTCATTGTCTGAGATAGTTTCAAATATTAAAGGAGTTGATGTATTTAGAGCATCCCACAGAGTTCCAGGTACATGTTTAGGTCTAAAAATAGGACTATTCATTGTTCAGATTGCTGTTTTTAGTAACTGGGGTATGGCATTTAATTCATTTACTGTTCATCATGGAGTTTAATATCTATATTCTCTTTGTATAATTATAGATAGACACTGAATATTTAGGGTTAACATTTAAAATTTTCAGAGTTGACTTTTATTTCAACATATTTTTCAGGAGGATCTGAAAAGTTGATTAGAATGATGCTCTTTCGGAAGTTTGGATTATATTAATTAGCACTCCAATTGAAATTCATTTTCTTAAAGCCTTTTAAAGTGAATTCATATGTATTCTCTCACTTCATTTGCTCATTCTCCCACTTATTGATTTGTTCAACAAGAATTTAGTGAAAGTCTGTTTTGTTAGGCACTGAAAAGGGTGCAGGGAACAGGAAGAGTAAGACAAGGAACTGGCTGAGATAGTGAGTTGTCCCCAAATATCTGCTGTCCATTTTTCTGTGGAAGAAAAATTTTGAGCAGAGCACATGTAAATAAAGATTACATTTCCTAGTCTTTTTTGCAGCTAAGTGGTTATTTGACAATGTTCTGCTTAACGTGAAGCATATTAAAATGATGGGTGACACATTTCCAGAAACTTCTTCATAAGAAAGCTTGAGGATTCTCTTTGCCCTTTTCTCCCTCTCTTAGTTCTCCAAACAGCAGTTTAGATTGTAGAGTGATGTCTAGGTCCCCATCATGTACCATGACGATGAAGGCCATGCTCTGGGTAATTGAAGATCAAAGGCTGGAAGCAGGTTGTTCAAAGACATGCAGAAAGCACCTTATTTGTCCTGGACTGGCTATTCCTGGACTATGTCATGGCAGAGAAAGGATCCTTTTTTATTTAAGCCCATATTTTTGGATTTCTATTACTCAAAGCTGAGCCTAACTCCAACTGATACCCACTCCCAGCCTTTATTCCAAAAGCTTACAATTCATGGGACACATGTATTTACATGGAAACTAATTACTTACACCAAGAGGGCTTAGGAAGCTGAACTTATATTATGTTGGTTACAAATGGATTTTAAAGTTTTGTTTGTATTTTCAATCAGTAATTTGAATACCATTTTGAGTTTACTTGTTTCTATAGAATGCCAGTCGAAATAATTGACAAAAAGATCTTTAAACCAGGTTGTTTACTTAAAAGGACCATATTGGCAATTTAAGAAAATGAATGATACTTGTTTTAGTATTATTCAAACATACCTTAGAAGTAATAATTTGAATATTTTGGTTGCCCATATTACTGAGTAGCTTTGACTGTCAATACTGTGAAATTAGTTTGTGTCTATAGTCACATAGAAATGCAGGTACCGAGACATGAACTACATTCATAGCACAGCCTTAAAAAATCTTTTAGAAAATCAGACCCTTAAATGCTTAGCCTGTATAAAGGTTGTAAGTGTGGCTTTCATGGTACTTTTCCCTCCTTGCCTGAAAAATATTATTTTATGCCATTTAACTTAAATGCCAAATACTTAATTAGCATTTGTATAAATATTTTCACTCCTATAACACTTAGCTCTTTCATTTTCATTTAATTCTGTTCAAAGGTTAATTCCTTTTTTGCTATTTGCTCAACAGTGACAGGTAATATATGGTGAGTTATAGCCATAATTATTATTAGGAGAAATGATTTCTTTTATCAAAAGTACACATAGCATTAATTTTTACCTTATTCTAAGGATTCACTTTAAAAATTTATAATAAATCTCATGATCACTTTTCAGGTAATATTTGCTATATATCGCTATTACATAGTGAATGTGAGTAACTTATAAGACCATCTTGAAGTGGCTTCAAAATGAGGGCAGAAAGGAGAAAGTTGCATATTCAAAGTAATTCTTTTCGTAAGCTTATTTTTAAAAATTTCAGGAACTTCAATAAACTATTAACCACAGCTTTATCATAAACTCTCACTATTAAATCTATTAATAAAACCAGAATTCCATCTCAAAAGACTGTAAAAATAATCCATTATACAATACGTATGCATATGTGAAAGATAAGTTTTCACAAGGAAACAAAGCCAAAATCCAGCACTACACCCTGCACCCATTTCCCTATCCTATTTTGGGAGCATGTGCTTAGTCAGTTAAAGGTATCTACCACCTGATATTTGTGCCTAATAAAATTTGGCATGGAAACACCTCTTGTTTCTGGGCCCTTTGCTCAAAAAGTTCAGTGTGATAATTATAGTACCCTATTCTCATACTGGCTATGGGTTTAGCTTTGTGACTGCTTAAGGCAATGGAATTTCAGTACAAGTGAATACAAGCAGAATTTTGACAAGTGCTTGTACTTCATACCTTGCTCTCTTGGAATGCTTCCACCATCGTGTGAAGCAGGTTAGGACGAGAGAGGGGTCTAGCCATCCCATCTGGACTTTGGCAAGGTGTCAAGTTGGACCATCTAATCATAACTGAGTATCCAGCTGACTGAAGCCAAATAAGGTAGCCCATGCAGAACTAGTAGAAGAATTGTCCATTCGAGCTACAGAATTGTGGGAAATAATAAACTACTGTTTTAATCACAATTTCGGGGTGATATGTTATGTGGCAATAGATTACTGATGTAGCCTTTAGTTATGTCAATCCACTCACCTGTGAGGCCAATTACTTCGAGATAATGCAGTGGTGAAGAAGACCAGTCAATTCTGTGGGAGTAAGCCCCTTGCAGCACAGCTTTTACATAAAATGAGTTCCTTGGTTGGAGGCAATGCGTTAGGAATCACTAGGCTGAAGTTGATCTTCTTTTAGACCTCAGGTGGTGGTTTGGGCAGAAATATTGTCAGCAAGAAAGGCAAATTCATTTCCCATGAGGATGGATCACCCTATTCTCCCCATGATGAGGGGCATCTAATATAAATGACATAGGACCCAATCATCCAGGATAACTGATTTTTTTTTGTATCCATAAAAATGAGTCATTCTTATTAAATAAGCTAAGTAAAAAATAAGTTCATTAAATGAGATTTTAAATTAACATTGAAAAGGGGCATACACACACTTTTTTTTTTTTAAATTTAAGATGAACTGAGGAAAGTGTTGACTTTGTGTCATCTCTTTCATGTAACAGAAAACTGAATCCAGAGTTTTAAGAATCTCTCCACCCACTCCAAAAACAGTACCAAGATTTGGAAGTGGAATATTAATATACAGGATAAGTAATTGTAGTTCTTAATCTCAGGTAATGTTTGATGGGGAGACTGTGTTTATCATGAGGGAATATTTCATAGTGGGCTTATTTCATAGAGGCTGAGGTAAAGTTTCAATTATCATTGAGTTGTCACAAAATTAAAAAAAAAAATTCTGTCACAGCAAGGAAATTCTTTGGTCTATCCCTGTATCTTGATTAAGTTGCCCACCAGTCATGAATAACTGGACTCTAATCTGGCAAAATAAACCCAGAAAATGGAAGAACTTCCCTTTTCCATTGTGGTGGTCAGAATCCATCTCTGTCATGTCATCCATCAGAATGTTCTCTGGCATGTCAGTCAGTAAAGGAAAAGCACCAGATATATGAAACGTTTCAATAGTTGAAACAGGTGGCTGATTCGTGAATTGACATATAAAAAACTGGACAGTGTGTCTAGAGGATTTCGCTTTCAAATTCCCACCGGTCCAAAAAGCTAATGTAATCTAATGCAAAAATATGAGAGAAACAAAGACCTAAAGTCTCTCTTCTTCTCCCTTCTCATTCCCTCTATATAAGAGATCAAAGAAAATGCAGGGAAACACTGATTTTTCATCAACTCAAAGTCATATGCCCTTTGGGGTTGCACAGCCCAAGAGATTCCAGTCTTTTACTGATTGCTATTCTACCTTTTATCAGTAACTTTGACACAACTTTCAAAAGTCATTTGTGAACATAGTGCCTGCTAGTTAAAATTCAATCTGGGAAATCATACGGTGTTGAGGCAGTTCAGAAGAAGGAAACTCAGAAAAGGCTCTGTATTCTTTTTACATATCACCAGAAACAGTGGAGCAATGTGGCAGAATCCAACTTCTTATAATGCTATGCTTAGCCAAGCTATGATCTTTGTGTGAAATATATTCTAGGATAGGCAAACACTTAGGAAATAATAGCATTCACAAGCCCTTCCTGAATATATTACTGAAAGACTAAGAAATTAATAAAGTTTAAAAACTCAGACGTGGGTGGACCTGGTGGAAAGCAGGGACGGACAAATGATAGCCAGTAGGCTACATTTCGCTGTTGTTGGTTTTTGTAAATCAAATTTTGTTGGAAGGCAGCCATACCCATTGTTTATGCATGATCTGTGACTGCTTTGACACTAAAAATGTAAGAGTTGAGTATTTGTGATAAAGGCCATGTGGTGCATATAGCCTTAACTACTTACCATCTGGCCAACCCTTGATCTAGTCCAACATCTGTCATGTGGACTCTGGAGGTTCCTTCTGGTTGATCCAGGCCCCTCTTCCAGATGGACCATCCTCAGACTGACTTTTCTCACTCTTGGTCCCTCTTCCTTGTCCCTCCTCCTCTTGTCTCTGGTTGCTGCAATTCATTAAGCTTTTTGATTTGAAGACTCTTGTCTTTATTTAACAATTTTTCATGTGTTTATTTGATTTTTAAAAAATCTCTTCTTCAGAAAACCTAATCGTCTTTAAGATAAATGAGAAGACATACATCTAACAAGGTCCTACGTTTCTGCACTATTAGGGCAGATGAATTATTTTTGTCTTTTTTCACTAACTGTCTGGAAGATTTTGTGTTACTTAAATATTACTTGTCAAATTTAATTCATAGATCCACAATGAGGAGAGTATTGCATATTTTACTCCTCCCTTCTTTTCTCCGCTTCTCCTTCCCTCCCCCCTTCCTTCCCTCTTTCCCATCTATATTTTAAGAAACTGTTATTCTGGGCTCAAGTTTTATGTATCCAGTGTTTGGTTTTGCAGGGCTTAAAGACTTTGTTGGATTTAAGGGTTTAAAGGCAGGCTACTTTCAACCTCTTTCCTAGAACTCTTGTCTACTAAATATCAAAAGCAAATGATATTTACTATATGCCAGACACATAAAGCTAAAGGTTTTATACACATTAGTTATCGCTACCTATTGTATCCCTACAGAATAGGTATTATTATTATCAGGCTTACTTTGTAAATTTTGAGAAGGCAACTGATTTCTTTTTTTTTTTTAATTTATTTTTTATTTTTTTATTTTTAAAGATTTTATTTATTTATTTGACAGACAGAGATCACAAGCAGGCAGAGAGGCAGAGAGAGAGAGGAGGAAGCAGGCTCCCTGCTGAGCAGAGAGCCCGATGTGGGGCTCGATCCCAGAACCCTGGGATCATGACCTGAGCTGAAGGCAGAGGCTTTAACCCACTGAGCCACCCAGGTGCCCCCAGGAGTCTTTTCAATTGCGCTGAGGGAAGAGGCTCCTTTTATCTCTTTTTTCTGCTTTCATGTGCCTTCCCTGTTGCCCCCAGCCACCCTGGTGCCCCAGCAACTGATTTCTTGATAGTCACCAAACCCATGGAGCAAGGATTAAACCCAGGCTTTCCTTTTTTCTGTTGTGTGTTGATACGGAGGGTGACATTTATCATATTCTCTCATTTCAATCCCTCACCTTACATAGAGGAAAAATAAGACTCAGAGAATTAAGTGACTTTTTCGGAGGGAATTCCATTAGGGACTAATGAGGACTGGCATGAGTCATCTCATGACTACTAACTTTGTAACTGTCTTTCAAAGATTGGAGGTGTACTATCACATTTTGGCCTTAGAAAGCCATCTATTTTTACAGCTGTGGTTTCTGTTTATCTGTGTGATCCTGCTTATGACATGTCACTGGGAAGCACTCATAATGCTTCCTTGTGAGTGGGTAAGTCTTGTGTCTAGTTATTATATAGGAAGTATTTCATTTGGCAGGGTACCAGTGACTATCTCCTACTTGGGAAGTAAATAAATATATTTTTCATGGTTCAGATGCTTATGTAAACCCATATTGTCTCCGTGACTCCTTGTGAAAGAAATATTAATTTAACTAAGAGTGCGCATGTTTCCATGCTGTTACTGCTTAATTAGGTTCATTAGAGTCTTGGTTGGACTATTTACTATGTCATGGTTTTTCCATGCTCAAGACAAAATGTGTGTGGGCAGGCAATTCATTTGAATGGCCATAATATGAATTTGGAATGCCTAGGATAATAGGTCCTTTTTAATACACTGCTAATAAGTCATTGTAATTACAACTCAGTGGAAGATCTTGATAACACTGAACGTGGAGGGATTTTTTGTTGTTACCGCTGTTCATAATCTCTCATTTATTGTTGAATTTTTAAGTTTGTATTGTTATTTTTCATATACTTATTTGGTAAATTACTGAAGCTTACATTGCATGTAGGAGAGATGTTTAACTGGATTTCTGCTAGTATATTCTAGGGGCTAACTGTATATTCTATGGCCACACAAGCCATAGGCCAACAAGTCTGTGAATCTAATCTGTTCCATTGCTTATGTGAAACAAATTTTGTTGGAAGACTACCATACTTATTCATTTAGGTGTAGTCTGTTGCTGCTTTTCTAAGAGTTGAATAGCTGTGGCAAAGATCAAGAGCTCACAGTCTCTAAAATATTTATTCTCTGGTACTTCACAGAAAAAGTGAAGTGATCTAATCTATTTAATAGATTATAATAAGAAGGTGTTAAGTGAACATATTTCTGATTGGTCAGGCAAAATTGAAGTTTCTTTGGGAGACCACATCATCATCCATGAAGTGCTCCCTGACTGAATTTTGTTGGAAGGAAAATTAAACCTTTTTCTTCATTCAGAGCAATCATTGGACTATGACCTAGAATGTCCGTGTACCAAATTGCATTTTATGTTATGCTACTGGTTCTTTCTTCTTTTAAACATTGAGCCTATTAGGTTAAAGTGGACTGTTAAAGAGGAAATACATTCATATACTAATGTTATGTATGTCTCCTATGTAGGGCGACTGTATAATTTATAGTTCCAACTGAGACTCTTTTGAAGGGGACCACTGACATGACTGGTGTAAGTTGAGATCATTTGCTGACCCTGGAACAGACAGTTGGCAGAAATCCAGTTAAATATCTCTCCCCTCCATAGTTGTTGTTTCAAGTAATTTATATACTGAGATATTTTGTCACCAGACTTAGATTTCATATCCTACTTTTCTTGGAATTATCCAGTTCTTTAACCACCTTTGATTAATATACATTAGAAGAGAAGTCTTTAGAATTATTATAGCAAAGCCTTTTCTTGAAGTCTTGTGTAGGAACTCATTCCTTAAAGCTCAGGTAGATGGAAATGATCTGTTTGTAGAAGGGACAAGGGGCAGGAGCCCCAAATGCTCAGTTCCTTCTTCTCCTCTTCTTAGTAGTCTCTGATCCACTCCTGTGAAGTCTACAGAATTCCGAGGAGCATAACTCAGAAACTATTGAATTCTAAGAAAATAATTCAAAATAAGTTTAAGTCTCTCAAATGCCATTCATTGCATTTAGAAGATCCAAGGCTCCCACTAAAAGGAGATGCCAAGACATGGGTGTCATGAGCTGTATTACAGAAAAACTCTAGAGAATTGTCATAACAAGAACATCCTGCAATCTTAGTTGCACTGAAAATATAGTTGTGAACATCCAGTACCTGTTGGATATAGCTGTCGGTGCTGTAAGGATTTGGTAGGCAGGGCAACTAAACCTGGCTACTCCCACATCTGCCTTAACCTTGGAGAGATCATTTCACTCCCCTGAGACTTGTTTTTTTCCCTATGTACTGAATCTTAAAATACTTTCTGAGAGTCCCCTCCTAAGGGTAGGTGGAGGGGAAATACTTATTGCTCCCAAATTCACATTTCATGGGTTTTCGAAGTTAGGTATCAGGTTTCCAGAACACTTTGGCAATCCTAAACTGTTGTGCATTTCTTTTAGATAGTAGGATGACTTGAGTGCCTGGTGTGGACACTCACCATCAAGTCAGTTATACAAATAGATGAAGATCTCAATAAAAAAAAATTAGACATTGTACACTCCTAAATATGTCTTAGGAATCACATATGTGTTTGGTACATAAATTATCCTGCATCTATATAAGCAGCCTATGAACATATGGGTTACTTGGAAATTGCTCTGGATTTCTTTAAAGCTACGTTTGCAATGCTTTGTATATTACTCCAATTTTATGATGGACAGTGCTAACCCTCTGTCATTAATGTGTTGCTGAAGCCTTAGGGAAGGATGGAAAGAAATCTGTAGCAATTTCTAAGGCCTCGAATAGCCTTCCAGTGTCTCGTTTCTCCACACATGAAGTTTTCTGAAGTGTATCTCCAAGACTCTGCATTTTGATATCAGTTATTTATGGGAATTAACATGGAGAGATGGAACAGCAGGTCTGTGTGGGATGGTGGCAAATTGGAGTCTAAAAATGAGTGACGTTTGTTGTAATGAGGTACATACATTTGAGACAGAGGGTGGTAGAGGCAGAGGGAGAGAGGAGAAGAACATAATATGATCTGGTTTATTTAAAGACTTCAGATGAAAAATAAATCACTCAAATATGCTCAGGTAGAAGGTCTCCTCTTTATTTTTGTACAAATGTCTTGTCATTCCAGAAAGACACAAATAAGGCAACAAGAGAACATAATATATTTAAAGGAAAAACCACTATTTATCTTTTATTATAAGTTCTGTGCTCTCGTTTCTGTTATACCCAATTCATCTGCGTCTATCTTGCTCGGATGGATCCAGATATGAAGGCAGCGGGTGCTGTGTTTTACTTCAGAAGCGAAGAAGCCCAAACAGATAAATTTTACTTTGCCATAAACCTGGACACCCCGCTATGGTGTATTTGTTACTTATAGGCAATTTACAAGAGAAATTAAGCTCTAATCAGTTGAAAAATTACAACCAAATGGCAGGTCTTTATAAATAGTATACCATGGTAACTGTGCTGGGATTATCTAATTCATTAAGAGCAATATATAAAAGAGGACAGATCCTCTCTTTAATTAGCTAATAACACTAAACTCTCAAGTGGGTGGGCAATAAACTTCCCAGGTTGATTACCTAGTGTTGTATGCGTAATCACTGCACTAATGTGAACACTCTTGCTAGGCTGAATTGGGGTTCTCTTTTCCTTTGAGAAGACTAAAACATTGACGGATGTCTTTGCCAGGAACTTTTCCTTGAGTGTAGTTCTATAGAAGAAGGAATAAAACTAACGTGAAATTGATAGTACTGTAAGTACTTGGCCAGATAGAGAAGTCAATGGCCTAGATGAAGAACTTCTGAACTGAGAGGTCTGCAGAAAATGGCTTGCTCTCTTGAATGGCGTGGTGGTAACAGAAGACCGATACAAAGAGATGTCTCCCAGGATTCTTGCTATAGACCAAGCATTTTGCATACAAGCCTGTGAGATCAATACCATTCTCACGTCTGTTTTACGAGACCTGGTTAGATTAGGTGCCTTGTCCCTGGTCCCACAACTGGAAAAGGACATAGCAAGGATGCAAACACAGCCAGTCTGGATCCTCACTCAACAACTCTGTATCTTGAACCACCACACCAGTAGTTCTCAAATTTTAGTGCATGTTTGACTTCCTGGAACATCTCACCAAGACAATGATTCTTATTTAGTTGGCTCAAGATAGGGCCCGAGATTCTACATTTCTAAGGTGTTCCTAGCTGATGATGATACTTCTGGTATCTGGGCACACTTTGAAAAGTGAGGAAAGACTACAGAGCTTGTGGCCACATGTGAAAGAAGGAGGAGACATTTGGTCATCTGGCCAGAATGACAGAGGTGAGCAGTTTCCTTGAAATGTGCTCAGTTGACACAGGGTCTGTAATTTTCCAGGGTTGAATTTCCTCTTCTTTAAGTGAGGACCCTTCTCCTCACCTCACAGGTGGGATGTGAGTGCGGAGACAGCATGAGAAAGCTCCAGGAGGCAGCATTATGGCTGAACACTTCCTACCCAACGCTTCCTACCCATTATGACTGATCTCAGATGGGAGGAAAGCTGGTCTGTCTGTGCCTCAGAAAGGGGCAGGGAGGGTGGGAAGGATGGGGAGAAAGTGGGGATGGGAAGAACAAACAAAAGTTAAACCTTTTCTCTGCAGGGCATTTTAGAGCACATTTTTTCAAAGTTTTCTCATGATCTTCAGCAGATCTGTCTCTAGCAGTTTCTAAGCCTCCTAATCATACTCCTTTTGCACTTTCTGGGAACCTGGAGTGGTTTTCAGAAAGAAGGGGATTTTCAGAGTCCAGACTGGCCAAAGTCATGGGGCTGCTAGGAAGCAGTTGCCTTGTGGCTCCCAATCTCCGTTTTAAGAAAGGAGCAACTTGGCTGGCACTAAGACCTCGAAGACAGTCAGGACGGTGATAATAAAAGCAAATTCTACATGGCAGGGCTTCAGTGATCCATCCAGCTCCCAAAATAGGAAAACTTATGTTAATATTTACAAATCAACAGCTACCATTTTGAAGGGTTTTCTGTGTACGGTGCTATAGTGAAGGTCTTCTAAGTTTTTAACCTACAATAGGATGACTTGCAACTTACCTTTTCAATGGGAGGCATATACGGATCACAGAGGGGAAGCAATTTGCTCAGATGGCAGGCCCATGAGTGGTAGAGCTGTGGTGTTGCGGGGACAGCTGTGTCCCGAGCCCACACTCAATGGCCTTGCTTTGCTGCCTCACTGCAATTATAAAGAATGATACCTAACCAGTGCTTTTCAACTCTTATTTTTAAAAAGAAAGATATACTGAACTCATTCCCCAAAATTATGATCCCAAATATTTGGGGTGGGACTTGGGTATTTATGCATGCTTGGGTATTTTTTAAAAGCTCCTAGGTGATTCTGATGCACTCGAAAGAGTGAAGGTCACTGCCTTCCGCTGTGCACGGTGGGGTACAGATGGCACCGTGCTCACCTTGTTCACCGTCTTATTCATCTCCATGGCAACACGGGCCCAGATAGAGGCCCCTGTATCCTCATTTCATCAATGGGAAGGCCACAGAAAGCCGAATGGACTGCACAGGAGGGAAACCAGAATGCAGGTCTTCCCATACACCCTCGGGAGTATGTTTGATTATAAAAATGCTGCCTCCCGTCTCCTAGCAAAATTAGAACTGGAGCTGAAGTAGACAAAGAATTGTAGGAAGGGGCAATTTTTTTTTTTTTTATTATGTTATGTTAGCCACCATACAGCACATCATTAGTTTTTGATGTAATGCTCCATGGTTCATTGTTTGGGGGTGGGGGAGAAGGAAGGGGCAGATTTTAGGAGGTTACATACATCTGCCCAGCTGGGCTATTTGATTTCCACTTTATAAAACCAGGGTCAGAAAACTGAATGATGAACATCAAGAAATAATGAGTTATAAGCACCAACTTCTCTGTTTTTCTTGTCCATGAAATGGGGGTAATGGTGGGCCTTATGGGGTTGTAAGATACAAATCATACATGTGTGAGAGTGTTTTGAAAACTGTAAAACACTCTGTAAATATAAAACACTGCTAAATAGACAAATCTTTTAATAGCGAAATCTGTGAGAAAGCAATCTTGGTTGACATAACAAATTTAGTTTCCTCTGTTTGATGCCAGAAGAAGGCTAAATTCAAACGGGAATTCATTCCTTGGCTTTGCTAGATTAAGGTAGCAAGTGTAGGTGATTCTTAAGCTTTAGTGGCAGCATTCATTATGATAGCAGGATTTAGGTGTTGGTGAAAATGGCTCTTGCTTTTTTTTTTTTTTTTTTTTTTCCCTCAAAGTGGGTCTTCTCTATTTCTTTACTCACTTTTTAAATTGCTTGGTGGCTGTTCTGACCAGATGTCAGCATGTGAAAGAAAGAAAAAAAGTAAAGATAGAAGAGAGAGTATCTTACTCTCTAAAAACCTTATTATCAGTGGTGCTGATTGGTCTCTTAACGCCAACCTTCCCCTCTGTAACCTTGCTTCACATTGGCTTTGATAATCATCTATGTCTAGATAACCCCTGTATTCCAGTTTCCAGCCTGATCTTCTGAGCTGTAGGCCTGCGCATTCAGTTTCCCACTGGAATGTCTTCCAGGCTGCCCTCACTACAGCTAAAATTCGACATATACAAAATGCAACCTAACATTTTTTTTTTTAAGATTTTATTTATTTGACAGACAGAGATCACAAGTAGACAGAGAGGCAGGCAGAGAGAGAGGAGGAAGCAGGCTCCCCGCTGAGCAGAGAGCTGTATGTGGGGCTCGATCCTAGGACCCTGAGATCCTGACCTGAGCCAAAGGCAGAGGCTTAACCCACTGAGCCACCCAGGCGCCCCCAAAGACATTTTTAATATATCTCGCTGACCTATCCTGATGATTTCTTGACACACACCACCCTTCCTTCCACTCAGTATTCAAATTCCATAAACTAGGTTTAGTTTTGTGAACACCTGCTACCTCTTCATCCCTGTGCTGCTTCCTCTATCAGGAATTGTTTCTGGGCTCCTTCCTGAACTGCCTTTGCCTGGCTTGGCTCACCCACCCCTTCCTGGTATGTTTGTATTTCTTTTCTAAACTTCTCTGACTCATTTCTGTCCTGCACGGGACACTGTACTTCCATCCCACACTATACTTTCCTGAGGCTCTCACTCTGGGTTGTAATTGCCTGGTTACTGACTTCATCTCTTCTCTGTCAGAATGCTTTCTAAAAGCAGAGTCTCTCTTTTATCTGACTCGTGCTGCTGCTCAGTCCAGTGCCTGGCACATGGTGGGCATTCAACTATTTGCGGAAAGTAATACAAACATACCAGCTGCTGCAGAATGAACATCCTGGCACTAAGTGTAGCATTTCTGCTGAATTATTTTACTTCAACACTAGGTACAAATATCAGGCATTGAAGGTGGGAATAAAATTTAGGGCCGGTGAAGTAAGTGATTTTATTATTGGAAAATTATAAACTCTGAAAATCCTTAGGAGCCAGATTTAACAAACCTATTTGGAGACGTTTACCTATCCTCTGTCAGTTTGGGGAACAGGTTCATCAATTCTTCCATCTTTCCCATGGTTCTGTTGGTCTCAGTTTATACAGTATTATAAGGGTGTTCAGTCTTGAGCGGTATTACAAAGATGATGCATACAAATGATCCAGATCCTGTATCTGGGGCTTGGGATTTTACGTGTGTAAATCCACTGCTCATAAAAGGATATCGTCTTGTGCTAATTCCATTTTTTGGAAAGGATAGCCTCTTGTGTACTTTGATCAAGGAGAAGCAAATGGGATTTGGACGTGGACAGAGCCAATTTTAATCTTCTTCTCTCGCTTATTCTAGACATGAGATCTTCAGCAAAGTGTTTAATTTTTCGGTAACTCAGTTTTCTCATCAGCAAAATGTAACACGAACCACCTACCTACCTCACCGAGCTGGATGAGGCTTACATGGAGTATGTAATAGTAGACGGTGAACAAAATGTGCTTCTTTTCTCTGTAGATTATATTAGTTTTCAACCCAGTGGAAAAATAGTCTAGCTTTTGAGAGTATAATGTGCCCTTGGGCCAGCAATTACTCATCCAGGAACCGTACAAAAATACTCCTAAAGATATTCAATATGTATGTAAAAATATTACTCTTTAAGCATCATTTTTAATTCCTTTTGTAGGTTTAATAAGCATTTTAATGAAGTATACTACACATACATAACAGTGCAACAATTAATAAGTGTTTAGCTAGTTGAATTATTACAAAATGAACACATGTATTTAGAAAACATTCTCTTGCCACTAATCTTACAGTCGCCAACCTTACACTCCTTTCCAAATATAACCCTTAACATGCAACAAATAACATCAATTACTGTTGCCTACTTTTGAAAGGCATGCGGGAATCCTACGATCTGTACTCCTTTGTATCTGGCATCTTTATCGTTCAGCACTGTATTTGACATTGGTGTGATAACTTTTTTGTTGTATGTTGTGGGATGCTGCAGTATATAGCAGTTCCTTCAACTTCTAGTTGTAGAGAATTCCATAGCATGAATGGAGAAAAATGTATTTATCCATTATATTACTGACAGGCAACGGGGCTTTTTCTGCCTTTTGGCTGTTATAGAT
The DNA here is from genome assembly GCF_022355385.1 of Mustela nigripes. Classification (NCBI taxonomy): domain Eukaryota; kingdom Metazoa; phylum Chordata; class Mammalia; order Carnivora; family Mustelidae; genus Mustela; species Mustela nigripes. The sequence goes on along the minus strand of NC_081563.1, from coordinate 48,381,566 downwards.
AATGCTGTTATGGCCATTATCGTGCATGTCTTTTGATTTGTGTAATATACATTTCTTTAAAACATTGTGTAATAGTGCATGGTTGTGGGTCATATACATGTTCAACTTAAGTAGGTTTCCATAGTGCTTGTACTGTTTAACATCCCCAGTAACAGTATGGGAACACCAGCTGTTCCAAACTCTGCAGAAGCTTGCTATTACATCTTTCTAAATTGTAGTTTTTTAAGTGGGTTAGTGATCTCTCATGATCATTTTTATATTGCATTTCTACAATGACTAACACGGCTGAGTACTTTTGAATTTCTTCTCTTGTGACTTAACGGATAAGTCTACTTGTTCATCCCCCCCATTGATTGCTTTTTCTCTTCCTGTTGATTTGCAAGAGTTCTTTATAAATTCTGTTGTAAGGCCTTTGTCAACTATATTTATTGCAAATATGTTCTTCCACTTGATGTTTTGCCTTTAAACTTTCTTAATGGGTTCTTAATTTTAATGTGTTCCAGTTGATCAATCTTTTCCATAGTGCTTAGTGCTGTTGAATACATCTTTGCTTATCCAAAATTTATGAATATATTTTCCTGCTATCTTCCAGAAAGTTATTACTTTACTTTTGAAATTTACTATAATTAGCTTAAAATTGAATTCTTTGTATATGGCTTGTGATAGGGGCAAGCCTTTTCTTCTTCACCTTTCCTGTCCAACAGTCAAATATCTAATAGGTGCAGCTCAGTTTAGCAAAAGATTATTCACTATTTTCACTGTTGTACTGCGCCACCTTTGTTACAAATCAAGTGATCATAACTATCTACAACTTACAGTTTTGATCTGTTTATCTGTTCTTGACTCTTTACTCTGTAGAGCCTGACATTATATATTATGTATGGTGTTTGTGTATATGTATTTATTTAATAAATGTGAATACAGTAAGGCATAGTTTACTAAAAAGATACAGGATAATTCTTCTAGGTTGATTCAAGTAGCATTAGGAGGACAGATACCAGGCATTTGGAGTGAATAATATCCAGATCCAACAAGGTGAGTTTTTGTCAAAATAAATAATTTTATGATACATCTTGATATCTGATGATTTAAGTCTTCTAACTCTGTTTTTCAAGGATTGTCTTGGCTGTACCTGGTCTTTTGCATTTCCACATAAAATTTGAAAATCAACTTGTTAATTTCCACAAAAAGTGCTATGAATGTTTAGTCAAGATCACATGGTATTTACATATTAGTTTATGGAAACAGATATCTTTACAATATTGAGTCTTCTAATCCCTGACATTTTTATTTTTCCACATACTTAGTTATCTTTTAATTGCATTCAATAATGAGTTAGAGTTTTATGTGAAGAAGTCATATATTCAATATCATCATCATCATCAATTTCTAGCTTAATTTCACTGTGATTACAAATCATTTTTTTCGTGATTTTAGTCCTTTGAAATTTGTTGAGATTTGCTTTATGATCCAGCTTATGGTCAATTTTGGTTAATGTTATTTTGAAAAGAAGCATGTTATGTATTTGGTGGATTTAATATTCAATACATCAAGTGGTCAGTTTTGTTAATGATGTTGTTCAAATTTTCTACACATTTACTGGATCTTCTCATACTTGTGCTATTAATTATTAAGAAAGACTAACTGAATATATTAATAGTAAGAAAAAAGAAAGGTGTATTAAAATGTTCCACCATAGTTGTACATTTATTTATTTCTCCTCTTATTTCTGTTTATTTTTATTTTATAGCTGAATTTCTAGTGTGCATTCATTTAACATTTTTATATCTTCTTGGTGGATTGATGTTTTGCGCTTATGAAATGTCTCTTTTTATTTATATTGATATTTTTTTACATGTATGAAACTAAATTTAATTACTTTTATATGTTTCTTAAAATATAGTTGACATACAATATTAAATTAGTTTCAGATGTACAATATAGTGATTCAACAATTATATACATTACAAAATGTTTACCATCATATATATACTTACCATCTGTCACCATACAATGTTATTAAAATTTTATTGACTATATTCTCCTGATACTGCACTTTTCATCCCCATTTCATTTTGAAACTGGAAATTCCTACCTCTTAATCCCCTAATGAATACATTTTTAATTTTTTACTTTCTGGAGAAAATTATAAAACTTTATTGAAGGACATTTAAAGAGGCTAATGAATACTTTTTAATTAAGCAGTTTTTGTTTGATATTTGTACAGTTACACAAGTGTAGTCTTGTTAATGTTTGTGTGATGTGTTTTTCCCCCTCCCTTTATTTCCAACTCTTATATATTTATGTATTTAAAGTTTCTGTCTCATAAGCAGTGTGGTAGGCCAAATTCTAAGATGACCTTGGATGACCTGATTCTCACTCTCATACAATCTTCTTATGCTGAGTAAGAGTGGAAACTTGAATATAATGAGATCCTAATTATGGCTCCTAATTATGTTATGTTATGTTATATGACAAAATAAATTTTGCACATGTAATTATCAGTTGACTTTGAGTTAACCAAGTGGGTATCAAGGTGAGCCTAACCTATCATACAATCCTTTTAAAAGCAAAATGTTTACAGGTGAGCAGCAGAGAAGTCAGAGAGAATCCAAACATGAGAAAGATCAGAGCAAAAGAGATAGTCCATCAGTGGTTCTGAAGACAGAGGGGACCAGCTAGAAAGGATCTGAGAGCGATCCCCAGGGGACATCAGTAAGAAAAGGAGTGACAGAACACTGGTTTCTACCATCAGTATCAAGGAGCTTGGAAGCACACTTTCCCAGACCCCCCAGATGAGAGTGAAAGCTGGCTCCTACCTTCAAGTATTATTTCTGCCACATTCTTTCTCATCCTTTTTTCTTGAATTGTGTGTGTGTGTGTGTGTGTGTGTGTGTGTGTATTTGTTAAAGACAGTCTTGTTTACCATTACTCTTAAAATGTAGCTCTTAAGAAATCCCTAATATGAAATCCTCTCATGTCTGTCAAATTCTCTTTTTTTTTGGCAGCATGGAACTCAATATTTTGGTTCCACCTCTTCTATGAACTCTCAAAAGCTCTGCTTGACTTCTCAGCTTCTCAGCTACTGTTTTCTGCTCAGCTTTGTAGCCTCTTAAATTACTCTTCCTTTGGAATCATCATTATTCTGAAGGGAAAAGAAAGTATAAAATTTCAGGGTAATCTTTCTGGTCTTTCTTTACCTAGGGTTCTTGGTCCCTGGAAGTCCTCAGTGCCTTGGAATCTTTCTGATGCATTCAAACATCTTTCTATCTAGATCTAACTCTATATTTAGATATATATCATCGATCAATCTATATCATTTATCTATAGTGATTGATCAATCAATTGATCGATCTACTTTTGGGTTTTCTAATTTTTCTCTGTATAAGATTAGTCTAAAACAAATTGTCTTTACTGGAAAGAAAAACTTGTTTCAAACATTATTTGTAATATCAAAATATTGGATATAATTTAAATGTTTTTTTGTGGAAAGGGAGATGGCTAAATAGATTATGATACTATCAATCAATCAATCCTCTGTAGTTGGTCAAAGAAAAAGACTAAGTTAACCCTGTACATACTGAAGTATATATATTGACATGAAAATCTGTCTGTAATATAACATTAAGTGAAACAATTCAAATTCCAGAACAATAGACATACATAAACCTGTCTTTTGTGACAGAAACAAAATACTCTTTAAAAAAGTTTGTATGTCTGTAAGTGTGTGTTTATAGATATTTGGGAGGGATTGACATACAGTGATTAAATATTAATATTTGGTTACTCTTAAAAAGTAGGATGAGATGAGTTGAGAGGGAAAGTTTTTATCTTTTCTCTGTACTCCAGGGAAGTATTTGAATTTGGGGGCACTTCCATTACTTCTGGCTTATATTTCTAAAAAAATTAATAAATAAAGTAAAATATTTTAATGAGCTTACATGAAAATATATGCCCTTGATCCAAGTAAGTTTTGGTTACTTCTATGTCTTAAAGAAATATTTGTATGCTAAAGCTCCTTCACCTCTGAGACTTCACCAGGTGTACCTAGGCACTTTTCTTCTTTTGATTACATAAAGTATATAGCATCAAACTGGTTCTTAGCTATGTGGCTAAACAGTATTGACATCTTTAATCTGTTGCATCGATCTAGTTTGAATAAATGATTTTGGTATTTTCAACCAAGACCATACACTGATTCTACCAAGTACAGTGAGCTTTTCATCAGTTTCAATTAATAGTTGAGAGCAGTACTAGAAATGGTCAGGTGCATGGGAATGGCCATCCGAGTAGCTTTAGGTTTAGTTATGCACTGTGCAGCTAGTCTCCTAATTTAACTCCAAATTTTTCTCAATAACCTTATAACAAAGTTACACAAATTCACCCACCCCAGGCAGCCATTCCACAGGGTAACAGGAACCCAAAGGAAGAATTCTGAGTTTGTAAATATGGACTCAACTTGTTCTAAGAACTCAGAATATCATCTCGCCATAGTTCCAGTTACTTCTTGTACCAAGAACATAAATTCTTTATTGAATTCAGAAGTCGGACCAGTATTGTTCCAAAAGATAGAGAGCACCACTGAATTTTATATTAGATTAGAAAGAAACATGGTCTATTTATGCTTCTTGCAAAATCAGTTCCAAGTGTAGCTCAATATATATAATCTGAAACAAAGCATGAAAATTTTCTTTCCTGTACAACAAAACATATTGTGTGATTTCTTTAACAGTAAGCTCTCTTAGTGAGTTTTATATAAAAATCAATATATATGACAACTGAGCAAAGTATAGCAATATGTATATTATTTAAAAAATATAGGATGTCTGTGGTATAAGCACAAAATTCTTATATCACTTGGGGGTTGAATTTGGCTGACATTATTATTCTCTAACTTGCATGAAGTCCAGAGGTAGTCAGGATAGAGCTGGTGCAGCCACTCTGCAGGTCTCATGAACCCAGGCACTTCCTACCTTTCTGCTTTGCCACCCTCATTTGCTATTTTGATCCTTTTGTCAAGAGATAGACTATGTCCATGTTGTAGGAAGGTGGACGGAGTAGCGAAGGACAAAACGAGAAGGGAAAGGCCAACCATGTTGGTCTCTATCAAACTAGTCAATATCTTCTAATTCTGTCTCAGTGTCAAGGAGCATTCCACAAGACCCAAGGGCAGGAGAAGCTGGAGCATATGGTTTTTATGGGGATATTATCTAGGGAACCAGAACCAGCAGTCTCTGTCATGTTCTTTATCTTTATAGGACAAATGTTTTACATTATTTCATTGAGTTCAATGCTTATACCAGGAATGAATTCAATCCAGGTAAGAGAAAGTGTTTGAACACTTGATCAGGATTCATAATAGTAACTACAACTGACATTTTATGTCTCATATCTTGAAAAAGTTTTAATACCATGCCGGTTGAATTCTATAAAAACACAATGAGACTGGTAGGAGAGACATCATAATCTATTTAGACTTAAGAGGAAACTGAAGACCAGAAAGATTAAATCACCTGACCAAAACCTTACAGAAAATATGTTAATTTAAACCTAGATTTTTGACTCCAAAAATAGGATGATGGAATTTAATTATTGTTATTCTGGTACACCTTTATTAGGAATATCATAATTTTTCTGTCATTGTTAAGCCCTTTCTCAAAATATATTTCATTCTGCATATTTCCTCTGATGGACCAACTCCTATAGGGAGAAAGATGGCACATCCTTATGCTCCAGAAGTGTGAAGTTTGGATCAATTTCATGCATCTTTTAAACCCTTCTGGATGACACCTGTTCCCTCAAAAATGCCCTATTTGTCCATGTTCTCATGCAGCTAAACATGATGTGGGCCTATAAGTGATGTGAAGGCACACACTTCCTTAATAATCAGCTTTCCAGCTGAGAGCAGATGGTTTGTATTTCACACCGTCATGGCCCAGTCCTTGACAGCTGTCAGAATATGGCAAGATAACCATAGTGCCATTTGGGTAATCTTAGAAATGTATAGTAAATAGGCTGCTTAATGTTGAGAAACAGCTATTTGTCTCATCTTTGTATATATAACCAGGGTTGTTTGGTTGTAGTATTCCCAAATAGAAGGTGGTAATGTTCCTGATGTTAAACCTGCCTGTTTTCAAGATCTTCCTTTCCCAAACTCTCCTCATTGTGTGTGTGTGTGTGTGTGTGTGTGTGTGTGTGTGTGTGTATCCAGTATGTCACAGTATAAGAGCATAAAGGTATAAAAAGACCCCAACACTTCTCTTTTTAAAACCATACCCCAAAATTTCAGACAGAGTTGAAGCACAAATATCCCATCCCATTTTTTACAGTTCTGCAGATACAAGGTTCTACAGCCTCCTAAATGAATCATCTTATTTATTTATTTATTTATTTATTTATTTATTTATTTGACAGAGAGAGAATGATCACAATTAGGCAGGGAGGCAGGCAGAGAGAGGGGGAAAGCAGGCTTCCCACTGGGCAGGGAGCCCGATGCGGGGCTCGATCCCAGGACCCCGAGATCATGACCTGAGCTGAAGGCTGAGGCTTAACCTACTGAGCCACCCGGGTGAATCATTTTAGTATGCATTAGGTCCTTCACGGAGAGTTTTATGTATGAATATCTTCATTTACATTCCAGATGTGTGTGTGTGTGTGTGTGTGCATTTGCACACATGTGTCTGTGTGTTATGGCATCTAAGCAAGTTTGGTGAATATTCTCCATCAGGATTATCAGTTTTTACAATGGAGGGGACTGAATTTCTAGAGTAGTTTGCCCCTGGTCAAGCAACATAGTCAAATGATATGGTGGTAATTAGCACCTTTAAAATTAGTAGCTTTTAACATCTAGGTTATTTCTTGGTAACACCATGTGTTCGTTGGGAACCAGCTGACTCTGGTCTGCATGACAGTTGTCCACATCCTGGACCTGGCTGCTGGAGCAGCTCCTATCTGGATCTATGGCAGAATGAAGAAGCCATGTGGGGAAGTAGACACTAAAGCTTCTGATCAGATGTGCAGCATATAACTTGAGCTCAAATTCCATTAATCAAAGTAGGTCACATGCTCATGCCTCGGTTCCTGGAGAGAGAGAAACCTGCCAGAAAGAACCGGATATTGAAGACACTGAAATAATGACCCCAGCCCAGCTCCCTTATCCCCAGAAATGTTGTACACTCTTCTTTGTATATGGAAAGTACATTATCCCTCCCACAAGAAATAGAATCCCTTCTCCATGGCTTTAGCCATAGGTGCTTCCACATCCAGGTTCTCTGAGTGATGCCTGGCTTTCTCATCTGGTCTGGAGGTAGCTCCTTTTGTTTAGGAGACAAGTGCCTTCAAAAGACAAGTTATCTTCCCTGTCACAGACTCCATTTTCAGTGGAGGAATGGAGACAGGGCAACAGCTATAAATACTCTTGTGACATGTGGGAAACACAGAATAGTCACTGGTTTGGAACCAATTCTGAAATCTCCCTGTGCAGACATTAGGATGAGACTCTACCCAGAACTGGCTACATATTCGTAGGAAACAGTGAAAAATGAAGATGCAGAGCCCCTTGTTCAAAAAAATTGTAACAAGAGCATTAATCCAAGCACAGGATCCTTTTGAGCTTGGGGCCCTTTACTACCGCACAGGTCGTACAACCATGAAGCAAGCACTGTCCTTCAGAAAGTTCTTTGACGAGGTGCTCATTCCTCTTCTGGTGGGGACGGCAGCTGCCTCGAACTTCGCTCCCAGTAGCTTTTGGCTTTACCCTCTAGGAGCGCTTCTCCATGTTCCAGTATTCTTTTTTGGCTACATTTGAAGAAGGCATTGAGGGAAATTACTCTTGGGAGCTGATGAGATTTCTTACTTTGCTTCCTGTTCATAAGGGTTAGAGGTCCAAAGGCTATGCTGATGTTTGAAAAAGCAGTATCTTTAGTCCAGCCTAGAGATTTGGGGAAGTCTAACTATTGTATTAGTTTCTTGGGGTTGCCATAATAAATTACCACAAATTAAGTGGCTTAAAACAAGAGAAACATATTCTCTCACAGTTCAGGAGATCCTAAGTCTGAAATCAGGTCCTGGTAGGGGTGGTGCCTTCTGGAGGTTTGGAGGACAAATCTGTTCCATGGCTAGCTGCTGGTTGCTGCTGGCAATCTTTGGCATTCCTTGGCTTGTAGCTGTATCATTCGAGTCTCTGCCTCCATCCTCACACAGTGTTGTCCTGTGTGTGTCTCTGTCTATATCTAAATTTCCCTCTTCTTACAAGGACGATAGTTATTAGATTGGGTGTTCTTATAGAAACTGAATTAGGTGTCCTAAATCAAGATAACTTCATCTTGATGACATCTGCAACGACCCTATTTCTAAATAAGATCAGATTTGCACATTTCAGGTGGGCATGAATTTGGGGGTAGGGGGACTGTTCAAACCAGTACTACTGTCATAGATTAAGCCAGATTCCAGAAAACTTCAAGTGCCTAAAGCCATACCTGCAGTTCTTTTCCATATGATCTTGTTCATGGGGACCTTATTTCTGGTATTTTGCATCATGAAGGGATTTTTCTTATTTCTATACCCGTAGTTAATTCATTCAGAAAATTTTAACAATGAATGTGAGGATTACATCTTTCATTTGATACCTTTCATGAAGTTTTCATCACTCATTGTCACTAAAAATCTTCCTGATTTTCTTTTATACTATTTGCCATTGAGAAGGATGTACCTCTCCAACTATGGAAGCCCTGTCTTAATCTGCTCAGAGTACCGCAACAAAGTATCACAGACTGTGTGACTTAAATAATGGAAATTTATTTCTCACAGTTCTGGAGGCTGGAAAGTCTAAGATCAAGGTGCCAGCAGATTCAGATTCAGTTCTTGATAAGGACTCTCTTCCTGAATTACAGATGGCTGCCTCCTCACCATGTCCTCATATGGCAGGGAGACAGCAAGCAAGCTCTGTGGTGTTTTTTTTTTTTTTCTTAAATGGACACTAACTCCATTTTAATAGCCCTACCATCATAGTCTCTTCCAACCCTAATTATCTCCCAAAGACCCCATCTCCAAATACCATCACACTGACGATGAAGGCTTCTATATAGGAATTTGGGGGGAACATGATCCAATCCATGAAGTTTTCAAATTGTTGTACTCTATGTTTCCTTTTATTCCTGCATACATCTAGGTCAATTCTTTTCTTAGATTTCCTTCTTTCAGTATCTTATCAAATGAAGTTAATTGTAGCTCAACAGATTATACTAAGATTCTGATTTTTAGTTTCTCCACACAGAGCTAAAAGCTGGTTCAGTGCATTACTGCTTTGTAAGGTATGAAGGTGGCCATTTAGGCGAAGTTTGACTGCTACGCGATGCCATCCACCCAATCCCTGTTATCATCTTCTTGGCTACCTCTGCCTGGCTCCTCATTAAAATCACACATTTTAGTAAAAATCTTATGGCAGTGTGCCAAAACATTTCAGTGATAAGGAAGTCTTTTAATTAGTGGTGCTGGGACAACTGCATTTCTACACACAAAAGAATGAAGTTTGACCTCTTCCTCACACCATATGCAAACATTAATTGAAAATGGATCATAGACATCACTGTATAAGAATGAAAATGATAAAACTCTTAGATGAAAAATAGGAGTGCATCTTTATGACTTTGAATTAGGAAATAGTTTCTTAGACGTGATACCAAAAGTAAGTGACAAAATAAATTAATAAATTGCACTTCCTCAAAAATTTTTAAAAGTTTGTGATTCAAATGACACCATCAAGAAAGTGAAAGACAATCTACAGAATGGGAGAAAGTATTTGTAAATTATATATCTGATAAGGGAATTATATCTAGAATATATAAAGAACTCTTAAAACTCCATAATAAAAAGACAAATAATATAATTTATAATGGGCATATAATTTGAATAGATAGTTCTCCAAAGAACATACACAAAAGGCCAGTAAGCACATGAAAAGATGTGGCCATCATTAGTCATTAGAAAAATATGAATCAAAAGCACAATGAGGTATCACTTCACTTTCACTAGGATGGTCAGAATCAAGAAGCATATAATTACGAGTGTTAACAAGGATGTGGAGAAATTGAAACCTTCATACGCTGATGGTCAGAATGAAAAATGGTGCAGCCCCTTTGGAAACAGTCTGGCAGATTCGCAAAAATGTAAACATAAAGTTACCATAAAACCCAGCAATTCCATTCCAAGGTATATCTGCAAGAGAATTCAAAATGTATGTGCATGTAAAAACATGTACACAGATATTAACATAGAATAATAACTATGAAGTATAAACAACCAAAATGTTCACCAACTGGTGAATGCATAAACAAAATGTGGTTTATTAATATGATGAAATTATATTTGGTGATAGAAAAGAATGAAATACTGATACATGCTACAACATTGATATATTGTGAAAACATGATATTTTATGATTTCCTTCATATGAAATGTCCACAATGGGCCAATCAATAGAGACAGAAAGTAGATTAGTGCTTGCCAGGGGTTGAGGGAAAAATGAGGAGTAACTGCTAATGGGCATAGAATTTCTTTGGGGGATCATAAAAATGTTCTAAAATTAGTGGTGATGGTTGCACAACTCTGTGAAAATGCTAAAAACCGCTGAAATGTACACTCTGAAAGGATGAGTTTCATGTCCTGAGAATTGTGTCTCAATAAAGCTATTATTTTTAAGAATGTTATGGCATAGTTCCATAGCTGTACTTTTTTCTTTTTTTCTTTTTTTTTTTTTTTTAGCAGTCATGATAGGTGTTATACTGTGATAACAAACAACTCCAGAATCTCTATGGCCTGTAACAATTTATCTCTAACTCATGCTCTATTTTGATCATACATTGTCAGGAGATTCTGATCTGTTTCTTCTCTTTTTCTTCTCCTGTGGTGATACAAAGTATATACCGGCTCTTGAAGCTTCTCTCTGGAAGTGACACATGTTAATTTTGCTCCTGTTGACCAAAGGCAGATTCCCTGGCTATGCTTGAGTTTTACTAGGCAGGAAAGGACGAGCCCACCATGCACTCTGAAGCAGAGAAAACAAAAGTATTTGTGTGCACCCTAAGGAGTATCTCTCTACGTGAACAGATTATAGGTTGCTCTGCTTATTTTGCAGTTACATCTAATTTTCATAGTTGTTTGTGTCTTTCGTATGCGGGGTAGTTATTACTGTGTAATAGACTACTTCCAAACACAGCATCCTACAATAAGAAGCACTTTTTTCTTGCTCGTGGGTCTGTAGGTTGACCAAAGGCAACCTACATGGCATGGGAAGGGGACGTCTTTGCTAATTAATAATCTCGTCTCCCTTATTAGGTGTCAAACCTTGTTCCAAGCATTTTCACACATGAGCACTCACTTTCCTCTTACTACAAACCCAAGAGGTAGGTGCTATCCATTATTTTTCTCCATTTTACAAAGGAACACTCTGGGGAGCAGAGAATGTAAGTCATTTGCCTAATGGAAGATCGTTTGTAAATGAGGAACTTATGATACGAACAAGAAGAATATGAACATATTTCTTACATTTTTCTATCCATCAGTTTTTTAGTCACTTTGCTGTATACCCACTAAAATAAGTCCAAAACTTAGATTGATAATATTCTAACTTTTTAAAGAAAGAAGATAACACCTTTCAACTAAAAAAAAAATTGCAAAAATACTGCTTGTCAGTAGTCAAACTTTCATATTCAGTAAGGGAAGAAAGGTAGTATGGGCAAAATAATGACAGATTCCCTCTTAGAATAATTTCTATTTTATTAATCATAATGACATCTATATATACATGCAGCATAACTGTATGCATGTGTGTGTGTGTGTGTGTGTCTGCACAAGACATTTATTCCACAGACAATACTTGAGATCTATTTGGATTTTTTAACTTTCCCAGGTGTCTGAGTTCTACTAGTCGGGAATGACATATCTATAATATGGAAATATTCTTCTGTATATCTTTTCTCAGTTTACATGAATGTAACTCTATAAAAACAGAAAACTAATGACTCAGTTAGAAATAATGTTTCACTACAAACGCTGGATATGTAATAATTCCCTTGCCTTGGCTCATAGTGTTTGTGAAAGGGGTGACTGGGTGTGTATGGTAATTCTTCTTTACTAAAGGAGTAAGGAAACGAGGGAGGGATCTAATTATTTTTAAAAAATTATTGATTTATTTTAGAGAGAGTGTGAGAGCGCACATGTGTGGGTTGGGGAGAGAAGTAGGGTAAGGAGAGGGAGAGAATCTCAAGCAGACTCTGTCCTGAGTGCAGAGCCCATCATGGGGCTCATTCTCAGTACCCTGAGACCATGAACTGAGCCAAAATCAAGAATCTGATGCTCAACCACCTGAGCCACTCAGGTGTCCCCTCACCTTTCTTTTTAAGTCATTATTTATTTTTCCTCAAGAGTAATCAAACAGAATTCCCTAGGTCAAATTTTATTTTTAGTCAGTACATCTCTCATAAATAATAGAAGCAAAGGTTGAAGTATTTGATACTTCTGTTAAAAAAAAAAAAACAAAAACGATAGGGGTGCCTGGGTGGCTCAGTGGGTTAAGGCCTCTACCTTTGGCTCGGATCATGGTCCCAGGGTCCTGGGATTGAGCCCCATGTGGGGCTCTCTGCTTACCAGAAAGCCTGCTTCCCTCTCTCTGCCTGCCTCTCTGCCTACTTGTGATCTCTCTCTCTGTCAAATAAATAAATAAAATCTTAAAAAAAAAAAAAAAGATAGCAAGGAAGCTAAATATATTATAATTAGAAAACTACTTCTGGAGTGGGGGATGGTAAAAAGAAAGTTATTTTGCAAAGCTTGCTGGAGAGGAAGGTGGTTGGATGGAGTGATGTTATGAGGCACAGAGCAGGAAAGATCCCAAACTTAGCTTTCTGATATCATTCAATTAAAGTGGAAGTTCACACTGATCATAATATTAAAAATCGATGTAAAATTTTTCAAGACTTTTTCCAGGACAGAGAGGTTTCTCCCTTTGTTTCCAACATCTGAGTACTTTTTTTTTTTTAGCTCTAACTGGTTTTCAAATCTATAGTTAATTAACATGTCTATGAAGCAGAGATTGTGCTTGAACAAACATGTGCACTCACTTATTGGAGTAGATGGGACATGGGTATGATGGACCTAATTGAGACACTTGGTTTCCAAATGTGTTTGGGAGGAGCATGAAAGTTGGGCCCTGGCTTTAAAAAATACGATGTATTCAAATTGTTGCACAAGTAATACTGGTTCAATATAACAACTTTTGAAACCTGAATCAAAAAGCAAAAAGAAACAAAAATGCAGATATAGATCACCTTGATCCTACAACCCAGAGACAGCACTATTAACATTTGGGTGTATAACCTTCCAGGTTCTTCCTTTACAAATATAATTTATAAATGTTTCACATTTAATATATTTGCAAAGTTGTTTTGTTTTGTTTTAGTATTCATTGTTTGGGTCAATCTTCCATACACATTTGTCCAGTTATTTCCTTAAGATAATTTTCTGTAAGTAGTTGGATAGAAAGAGATGCTGGGACTGGAACTAGACCACTCATTCTCAGTGTGTGGTTCCTGAACCCTCGTTATCAACATCACCTAGGAACGTTTTAGAAATGCAAGATCTTTCATCCACTCCAGAACTACTGAATCAATAACTAGAATGGCATCAAGAAATCTGTTTTTAAAAGCCCTTCAGGGAGCTTTGGTTCAGACTCAAATTATTGAACCACTTAGGTTGACTTAAGGTACAAAATTGTATCTCCTAAAGTTAGTACCTGAGCTGCCTTGCTGTCTAGCAAAGACTCATGTGAACTTCGTTCAGACTGTAGTCTGTATGTAGGGGTTGGGAATGTTCCAGAGACAGTTTCTTCCATTTCTACTATTTTTTTTTTTTTTTCCTCTGAGATCACTTTCTCTAGTTGGTTTGGGTATTTGATTTCATTGCAGTTACTTTCTTCGGTATCTGATGATTCTTTACAGTCCTTTCCTACTTATGATTGAGACACTAAAAAGCTGATTGGAACTCTCTGTGCATCACTGACTGGCAGGCTTTACTGTGTATCCAGAAGGCAGGCTGCTGCAAAGTCTTAGCCCCAAGATCAGTATGTATAGGTGTTTTCTCTTGTACTGGCCAGATTCTCAGAGGAATTCTCCAGAGAACTATGTGGAGGGATATGACCTTGGTTTGCAGCATTTTCTGAGCTGAACAGAGAGAGGGGACCATGAGTTCTTGGTCTTTGATTTGTATACACTGGCTTAACTCCTTTTCTTCAGGACAATGCCTTTAGCTGACTCAGGCTCTCTCTCCAGAGAACAAATGTGTTTTCTGTCAGATTGCAGAGAGTAGTCTCATGGCTGCATAGGCTGTGGAATGATACCTTGTGTCTCAGATATTCCTTTTGTATTCATATAAATTTCTGTCAGAGAAATCTGGTATGTGAAATGCTTCATTCTTCTGAAAAAAAAAAAAAAAAACAAATCAGAGTTCCATCTCCAGTCCCCAGATAGAGAACTTGAAGCCTTATTCGTACTTTCATATTGATCATTTTTCTATATCTATCTATCCTCTATCTATCTATCTAGCTAGCTATCATCTATGTATCTACCTACACCTTGATACCTCTTTATATCTGTGATTCACTTAGTTCCATTAATGATAAATCAATTGAGCTGCTAAGAAAAGATCTCTCTCTCTCATTTTTTAAAAAAGATTTTATTTATTTATTTGACGGAGAAAGAGAGAGAGAGAAACAGAGAGAAGCAGACTCCCACTCAGCAGGGAACTGGATCCTGGGACCAGAGATCACGAGCTGAGATAAGGGCAGACACTTAACTGACCTCACCAGCCAGGTGCCCCTGCCTCTCTCTCATTTGAAAGGAGATACACCCTAATCACAACAGGAAATGTTGCTGTCTACTATCTCTCACAGTCTCATTCCTGTACTCTGTTTCCTCATAATTCTTAAAATCTGAAGACATCTCTAGGCTTTTTCACTGTAATGCCACCACAATTTGTCTTATTTTAGGAGTACTGCAAGATTCTAGCTGTCCCCTGCCATTTCCATTGCTTCCAAATAACTCCTTTCTTCACTTCCTTAAATTCTAGTGTTTGATAACACCATTGTCCTCTCTGTTGCCTGTGTGTCCTACGATATCGGAATCTGGCTTTCGTTCCCCCGGGGTTATGTGCCAGCCTGACTTGTGCAGGTTTGTTTATTTTTCTGACAAAGTATCCACCTTGAAAGATCTAGGGTTGGAATGATGACTCGAAGTGTTTTGAAAGAAGCACAATCCTGGAATTGTATTAGTATTGTTGTTACTACTTGGTGATTTGCCGGTTCAGAGAATTTTTTAATTAGGCAGGGAGGATAGGAGAGGCTGAAGAGGTACATCGGGGTTAAGAATGATGAATTTTGCTAACACTCAGAAATGGAAAAGGCATCTGCATGTCTAGTATTAAACCTGAAAAAATTGACCTTAACATGAGGAAATAATCCTCAAGGTTAAAGACCGTCCAGATTTTTCTCTGTTGATAGATACTTAGCTGGCCTTATTGGTGATGACTAGTGATTAAAATAAAAAGAAAATGAAACATGGAAAGGGGGGTAATAGTTGCGGACTCAGAAAAAGAACACACTTCTGAGAAATACCAGTGACAGATTCAGAGCAGACTTTCCAGACATTGTTTGAAAAGGTCAATAAAGTGTAAGAAAAGAGCATATTCTAAAGTAGGGACTAGGAGCCAGAAGAAGAGATCAAAAGGCAAAGGTCTGAGAGAAGACAATAGGAGACAAAATGGAGAATGGTGAGTTAAAGAAATATTCCAGGAAAAATTAAAAACCTGTAGTACAATTCAAATGCAAATATGGGGGATTAAAATGAAAAGGAGTGCCTGGGTGGCTCAGTGGGTTAAGCCGCTGCCTTCAGCTCAGGTCATGATCTCAGGGTCCTGAAATCAAGCCCCACATCGGGCTCTCTGCTCAGCAGGGAGCCTGCTTCCCCCTCTCTCTCTGCCTGCCTCTCCATCTACTTGTGTTCTCTGTCAAATCAATAAATAAAATCTTAAAAAAAAAAGAAAAGTTAATGCTGTGGCTCATGGAATCATGATATCTAGGGAAAATTTGATTATGTTTCGCAGAATTCAGAGGAGACAGACAATGAAATAAACATTACTAGAAACTAAAAGATCATATAAGAAAGAGAACACAAACTTACACATAAATATTTGGCAGTTTTAAAGAAGGCATCGAAACAAATACAATAGGCTCAGTTATTAATTATAAATAAAATAGAAGTCTTCAGAGCTATAGACATAATCAAATATCATAAAACTCACACTTACATACACATATACATATAAAAAATGAGTCAGGAATTACACCGGAAATACAAGTGCACTTAAGTACTCAGAATTCCTTAATTAGATAATCTCAATTAAAATAAATATTTTATTTGTTGTTAAAAAGTGCATTTCATTTTATTAAAAAGTATGCTATTAAATTGGAAATAGACGTATCTTTTGTAACATAAAGAATAATGTTTTTCAAAGGAAGAACATTTTTCTGAAAAATACTAAATTGGGTCCAACATTATACTCCATGCAACCTTGGAAGCGTTTCCATTAACATGATAAAAAGACAATGGTCTTCATAAATATTCTTATTAGTCAAATTATGTTCTGGAATTTCTAGATGATATAATAAGATGAAACAAAATAAGTGAGGTAAATATAATGGAAGGAAAATTAAACATTTAACATCATCCGTCGACAACCGGTGAAAAGAAGTAGAGTGCCGAGAGGTCTGTGAACAAAATTAACCTGCGTCTACGCACATATGTGTGTATGTGATCCTCTTGTTCTTGATTTTATTCCATTATTTCCTTCATTCTTTTGAGCATTTTAAGTGGTTTTACATTATGATGTATTTCATATTTCATCAGTAGATGTTGTAATTCCTTTGAGGCGAATCCTCCCATTTCTGAGTTCTGTTAACTGACTTTCTTGGCACTGAATTTTCCTCAGATGTTCTGTCATCTCGTCTGTATGCTAACTTTACATGGGATTTAGCTTTCCTAGGATTTGGGGACACATATCCTGGGCTGTGTAAGTCTCATTATAGAGACGGATGTAAGTTTGTGGCCATTCATTTTCTACCTAATCCCCACCTCTGAGCCTGTTTGTATCTGGGTGCCTCGGTTTGAGGTTTCCTCACAGGCTGGTCAGGATGAATTCATCAACAACATTGCCTACAGATTCTAATTTTTAATGATTTTAATGATGAGTCAGCTTCCATCAGCAACCTGGAGAAAGGCTTTTGTCGAGAAACAAGGACTGGTGGGGGAGAGTCTTAGGGTTGCATTTTGCAGGCAAGCAGGATTTCCCACACCTGAGTTCCAGGCTATTTCCGAGTGAGGAAATATGGCCAAAGCCATATGCAGTGGATTCAGCTTCAGCCCGGGAGTAGGATTCTAGGTCTTACTCTTACTCCATGGGCTGCCTCTTTTCTTTTGTTTCTGTTTATTGCCATAAAAATACATATTTTCGCCAGAATTTTTATGTATTTGGTGACGGGGTAGGATATTGGTGAGTGAACCATATTTCCCAAGAGCTCAAAATTTCTTTTCTTTTTGACATCTTGTAGTCTGAGGTTGACTAAAATACACTGAACACATATCTACCACTGATAGCTTCTGCTCTTGTCCTACTTTTTGTATCTAAGATCTCCAAAAGGTCTAGAATGCTCCATAGCTTCTCATTTTTTTTGTGCGAATTCAGTTATCAAAGTTTTAGAGAATGTTTGGAAGGGAAAGTAGAGGGAAAAGACAAAATTAGAGTGTCTGTACACAAAATAGGAAGTCACTAGTGAAAAGCACATAATGCATTCTGATTTAATCAGCACCAAGAACAAGAAAACATTCAATGAAAATGCAGGGTGATGAATTTACAGCAGCTAAATGAAATATGTGCTTTCACAGCACACAGCAAGTCTGTTGAATTCTTCTTTGGGAAATCACGATGCAAATAATATAATATCCGTTGCTCTGATTCCGATCTCTGCCACCTGCATCATCCCTTCAGTTTGGGTCAGTCCATTAGTCAGGAGATGAGTGTCGGTGAGTCTCTGAGATGCCAACACTACCCTGGAAGGAAGATGAGAGACTTTGGTCAAACCCAGTCATCAGCACTTTGTCCAATTCTTGCAGGCTTTATGAGGAGGTTAATCACACAGCAGTTTGTTTTCTTGTATGTATGCCAACATTTCCCCCCAAATCTTAATTTATCCTTGATCTGTGGTTATTGTGGAGTTCTTTCTTTCTTTCTTTCTTTTTTTTTTTTTTTTTTTTTTTTTTGCCTCATAAATCATGAAGATCCTCAGAAACACAGCTATGCTTCCGTGCACTGGGGAAGTCAAAATCATAGATTTTCCGCTACTGCTTTTTACTATAAAGACCTGATCTGACCAGGGAACTGTATGGGATGAGACATTGTGAACTTTGCTTTGGAATGTATGTCCTTTATTTCTGGTCTTTTGCCTGACCAGACTCTTACCAGGTGTATTACACAATTTAAAATTCCTGCATAAGTTAAAGTGACTGTAGGGATCAGTGCCACTTTGCCACCTCTGCTAAAGACTCAGACATTTAACTTTTTTTTTTTTTTTTTTTTTTTGCCTTAAAGGTCCATTTCTTTTTATTCAGGAATGGAACTATAATTGGCTAAGAAAAATCCAGCCTCTAGCATTTCACGTTCAAACTTTTGCATTTGAGAACAAGTTACGTAGGTGCTTTTAATTTGTTCTGAATTCTGAAACCATTTTAAAGCTTCAAATACTAAATAAAATATGTCAGAGTGAGAAATATTACTTCATGCTGTTTTACTTTTGCTATACATTAATCAGAAAGTTATAAAAGCAGCTCATTTGCTTGGAAATAATTAAACATCCATCAATAAGGGGTTGGTTCAAGGGTCAGCAAATTGCAGCCTGTTTTTGTAAACATGTTTCATCTAGAAGCCAGGCAAGCCCATTAGTTTACATATTGTGTCTGGTTCCTTCTGTACTTGAGTGGCAGAGTTGAGTAGTCAAAAGAGAAATGATACAGCAAGCAGAACTTAAAATGTTACTATCTGGTCCTTTAAGAAACATTTTGTCAACTCTCAGATTGGTTACATATATTATGATCCTTCCAACAATAAAGCACTGTGTAGTAAGAAAAATGAAGGGCATCTCTTTATATGATTGTATTAGTTTCCTATTGTTACTATAAAAAAAAATCACCACAAATGTGGTGCCTTGAAACAAAATGAATTTATTGTCTTAAGTTTTGAAGGTCAGAAGCACAATAAAGAATTCACTAAGCTAAAATCAAGGTGCTGGCAAGGCACTGTTCCTTCTGGAGGCTCTTGGGAAGAATCTGTTTCCTTACCTTTTCCAGCTTTTAGAGGCCACCTACAGTCCTTCGCTTTTGTCACTCTCCCTCTTTTTTTTTTTTTTTCTATCTTCAAAACTAGCAAGAGTAGGTCTCATCCTTCTCATGCCATCATCATTTGGATTCATTCTTCTGCTTTCTTTCACCTACAAGGACCCTGTGGTGGCAGTGGGTCTACCTGAGTAATCTAGGATAATCTCCCTATCTCAAGGTCAACTGATTAGCAACCTTAAGTCCATCTGTAACCTCAATTCCTCTTTCTCCGGTAACCTAACATAGTGACAAATTTCAAGAGATTAGGATGTGAACATCTTGGGAGGAGAAGCACTTTCCTGCCTACAAAGAGTATTTAAAGATAGTCACAATATTCTATCATTTGGGAAAATACGAAATAATAGAACTTCATGTACAACATGGCTCAGTTTAAAATTTTTGTGTTGTGACCAGAAAAGTAGTTTTCAAAAGATTTATGAAAAAGATTACAATTATTTCTTTTTGAAGTGTGGGATTATGCATGGTTTTTACTTTATATTTTTTAAAACTCAGATTTTTAAGCAATGAGAACTTGACAGTTTTATAATGGGAAAAATCTAAATGTAAATAATCACAAACCAGAGACCACTTATGATAGAAATTTCAGAATAGGTGATTTTGCAAAACAAAACCATTATTCCTATATATGTTTGTAATTTTTCCTTTATGATGTTAGTCTTTTAACAGAATCAGATACTTACTTTTTTTTTAATTTGAAGATTTTATTTTTTATTTGACAGAGAAAGAGCATAAACAAGGGAAGCATCACACAGAACAAGAGGGAGAAGCAGACTCCCTGCTGAGCAGGGAGCCAGATGCTGGGCTGGATCCCAGGACCCTGGGATCATGACCTGAGCTGAACACAGATAATTCACTGACTGAGCCACCCACAATCCACTATTTCTTTGCTTTTAAATTTTGGGACAGATTTTTGCCGCTTCCCTAATGCAAGTGCTTCCCAAAGGGGCTTTATTTCCCCAAATAATGGAAAACCTCACCCTAATCCCTTTAGGCTGGCATGTCCCAAACTGTTGAGAATGGAACCCCTTGAGTTTGCATAGAGATACAACTTCTCTAGCTTTGTCACCTTTTTTGAATATTCAATACCTTCCAAGTCCCAACTAACGGATTTATAGCTTTTGAAATTCATCTGTGTATGCCAAACACTCTACAAGTCATTCCAGTGCATGTTATTTTTGAACAAAAATTGATTTTTGAATTCTCACTTCCTTTTTACTTGTCGCTCCAAGAGACTAATTGAGTAGGCCATTTTGTTGCATGATGGTTTCATTTTCTTCCTTCTCCTCCTCTTCCACCCCACTCTTTCTTTTGATAATTCATTTATTCTTCTCTTTCTCAACTGTTTATCCTGTAGCGTCCACTTACAGGTTTGATAGAATTATTTCTGTTGTTTGATATGAATTTGTTGTCCCAATCTTAGAATTTTACAATTTCTTCCACTTACATTACATCCTGTTATGAATTCAGCTTTATTTAATGATCAACAAACATCTATGTTCTCCCTACTATGTGTATAGATTGAACATGCTGCTTTTATGATGCATTGTTTTGCCTTCTTTTGTAGCAGTTGATTAATTCCTCAATATTCTCAACCAGAGCAATTGCGCTATTTGAAATAAAAACAATGAATTTTTTTAAAGTGTCAGATTCAAGACCAGTCTTTAAAGGATTCACAATAAAAAAAAAAAAAATAGGAAAAGTTAAAAAGGGGAAAAGAATAAAGAAGCAGAATGCCCTTAATGGCTTTGAGGTTAGCTTTTTCTTGCTTGTTAGCTTTGCTATGGCTTAGGAGACAATTGTTATTCACACCTTTATCAGAGAAATTAAGAGAAGAGTATGTGAACCTTACTTTCATATTCTGTACAGTAGCCAGCACATTATGGGCCCTTAGAAGAGACTAATAAGGGGATTATTAATAAATATGAGAAAAATATTTTCTTCTAGTAGGGATATAAGCAGCAGCCCTGACCTAAAATAAAAATAAATACAATAAGGAAAGAGCCAGGTGCTCTGGTCAAACAACTGGTAAAGAGAGTTTAAAAACACGACATGTATAGTGACTGAATTCATTTCGTTTGGTTAGCCTAGCAGTAATGTGTTATTAATAATGTTCGAGCAAGGGGAACCCATATATTTCAGGTTTGTCCATTACAAAAATTTCTCAAAACTTTATGTACATGTGAGAACTTAAATATGGATCTCATAAACCTTATTTTTTTTAAAGAGAAAGAGCTTAACACCGACTTAAGGGGGGAAAAAATCAAAGAACCTAGTAGCATCTATGCTAAGAGCGTTAGTGGTCAGAAAATCAGTAGTGACTGGAACAGTCAGTAAAGGCTCAGTGGCCGAGAGGAGATAAGTGCTGAGCTTCACAGGATCTGGGAAGGATAAATGCAGAGGGATTTGAGAGTACAAATGATGAAGGGATTTCCATGAGCGAAATTGGAAGGCATGTGAGTATACGGCAGGTTATCCCAATGGCTTCCTGGAGCATGGGTGAAGTTGGAAAGACAGGAAACACCACATGAAATAAAAATATTTAAGTTGGGCCATAAGCAATCTTAGCAATTTATCCCCAAAGGGATTCCCAGTTGCCCAGATATGGAGAGAGACAAACACCTGTTAGCACCACTGCAAGACCAAATCTAAAGTTGAAAGGGAAAAAGAGGTAAGATTTCTACCCAATGAAAGAACTGGTTTCTGAGCTTTGTAGAATTTAAGAAAAATAGAGAAAGCACAAATCATGAGGTATCTTTTCTTATTGAAAAGAGAAGCACACTTTCCCCCTTCCCTCAGCCCTAGAGGAATTTGTGGTAATAGCACTGACTAACATTGAGAGTAAGAGCCTTGAGAACAATTAAAAACCACAGGCATTTTGTAGGTGGTGACTCCCCTTGAGTCACACTTGGTGAGAACAAAGTGTAATGGGGACTAGGCAATGAGGGACCGTTGGAATGCCAGGCTTGCTTGACCAAAGGCCCTGGCTCTTTTCCTATTATATTTATTTTGACTTTAGGTCAGGGCTGCTACATCAGTGTCTGGCTAACAGAGGACAATAAACTTCCCCTGGTTATTAATAATTTTCTCATTAGTCTCTTCCAAAGAACGTGCTAGTTGATGGCCACTACATGCAGACAAGGGTCATACACCCTTCAGTGAATTTTCCTAATGCAGGTGGGAAAGAAAGTACCAGATCGTAATCCACGCGGAAGCTAATGAAAAAGAGAAGGCTAGACTCACAGCAATTAAGGGCATTCAGCTTCCTTATTCTTCCTTCTAAAAAAGGCTTTCTTGTGAATTCTGTGATTCTGCTGGTCTCTGCTCTGATCTTTAAAAATCTATTGTGTTTATTTTAAACAGAATTATTGATTTAATTGACAATCTTGAGAGAGTAATCATCACTTCCAAAAGAAGGCCAGGAGCATGTTGTCATTTCTAACTGTAGGCATTTCCTTGTGATGATAGCACACTAACTTCGGGGGGAGCTAAGTGTTCTTGGGTGAAGGTAGCATCTGGAGACTACCTGGAAGGCCAGGGAGAGAATAGTTGCTTTTTTGCTTGAAAAAGTAGATAGCCGTGGAACATTTAAGTGACTTTAGAATAAAATAATCTGTAATTATGTCAAACAGTTTTCTAAAAAGAGGCGCATTCTTCTTTTTATTTTTCCTTCCAATTTGGAAGAAAGCTGAGAGTGAATAACATATAGTTAGAGTCGTGATTTCATGATATGCCAAATAAGTACCAAGAAATAGCTACATTTATGGCGTTTATGTTAAGGCCTATTACTGGTATGCAAATTCCCAGCCGATAATTGTTTCCACAATCAGGCCCAGAGGCATTACCATGGAAGAAGTAATTATAAAATGGTTAATTAAAAGTAATTATAAAATGGTAAATTACTTTTTATACATCCTCATACATTGTTCAGTTATAACTTAATCTTTGAAATACTGGAATGGCTGCCTCCCAAGAACACAGCACCCTTCGGGGAAGCATGGCTCGTCAGCCAGTAAAAACTGCCCTTTGTGAAAACTTTGCAAACTCAGATTTTGGGACGTTCCAGCTCGACAGCTGGTTCCTTGTCCTGTGCCATGGTCAATGTTTAATGCACTGTAGCAGATTTTTCCAAAGTGTGGCCCGAGTTCCCCCGAGGGCCCTCTAAGGCCATATGGGAGAGTGGGATACACTGTTGATCTGAGCACCAGGCAGGCTTGCCCAAGAGTGGGCCCACAGCAGCCAGTGCGATGTGAGCAAGCAGATGGGTATTTGTTTGAAGAGGGGGAGGATACTGATAAACTTTGCCCGTTTGAAATACAAGGCTTGGAAAATCTAACCAGATGCCAAAAGGCCTCTCTGGGCCAGAAATATGGGAATTCACACAGAATGAAAACTTATTTTAATTACTCAAAGTTATATTCTGCAATTTGGCTGCAATTTTAAAAGAACTCTAAAGGTTGAAAGTACAGACATGGTGAAAACCATTGTTGAATAACAGAGCCAGTGAATAAACCGACTCAGGAAAAGTGTACTTGGCTCCATGACTTGCACCTTCCTTTTTCAAGTGATCTTCTGGCGTAGAGTAGCTGACTAAAATTCAGAATGCCCAATTAAATTTGAATTTCGAATAAACAATTTTTTTTAGTGTGAGTATGAATTTTTTTTTAGTGTAAGTATGTTCCAACTATTGCATGGGGTCACACTTACACTAAAAAGAAAACAAAAACAAAAAACAAAACTTTGTTTATCTGAAATTGGAATTTAACTGGGCATCCTAGATTTTTATTTGCTCAATAGAGCCGGACTATCCTGGTTAGTAAGTAGTATCTTTTTATCATTACACTTCCAAACCGGTTATTGCTAGTAGAAGAAAACATTGATCTTTTGCATATTAATCAAGTTACCTTATTGAATTCTCTCATCAGTTCTCTGGGTTTTCCAGGTGTGAAACCCTGCTTTGGCAAATACTGATATTTTTGCCTTGTCCCTTCATATGATGTGTTCCTTTTCCCTGTATGATTGCATTAAATAAAAACCATAAAAGCAGAGTTAAATAATACTGGTGATACTGGGTAGCTTTGTGAGCAGTTTGGTTACTGCTTTATTTAATTTACAAATTAAACAAGTAAGGCTCTCATCCCGGGTTGGCGAGAATTTCCAGCTTCTGAAAATTCGGGGGCTTATATTCTCATGGTGATTTTGTCTCATTCTGAATTTTAGTAACTGATGTATTCTCAGTACATCTTCTTCTGTGGTCTCTGCCTCTGTGACTACCTTCCCTCCTCTATATGCTGAAATTATACCAATACAAGGCTAAGGTGCATTAGACCCAGAGAGCAGAAGGGGGTTTACAGTATACACAAATCTGGAAACAACTTAAAATTCACTATTAGGTATCATTTTCTTTAAATCCCCACCTGGACTATCTCCCACGTCATCTCTCTTTCCCTGGATCGTTGTCCATAACCAAGAAGCTACATGCATTATTATACTCTGTAGAGAGCTCCTCTCACAGACCCTTGTTGCATGTACTTGAGTGTGTGTGGGGATTCTTACACGTATCGGCTCCTCCCAGGCATGTGAAGCCTTCAAATGCATGTTACTTTTTTTGTCAAGAAGTTTGGATTACTAGAATAATTTTGTGTGTACAGAAACTTAGTGTATTCATTAAGAAGTTAATTTCGTTGAAGGGCCATCTTCCAGTTTCTCTACTATTAGCAATGCAAAATACTGCCAAAAGAGTGAAATGACAGATTTTCTTTAATTTGGGCTAGTTCAGATTTTAAAGCCGGTCTCTTCTGGGAACGGGAGCAGTAATTGGAAGATGAGTTCTTCTCCATTTACAATTGTCTTTCTTCTGACTTTCATGTGTCTTCTAATTATTTTTTAACTATTAATTATAAAGTAGGTTATTGCTTTGAGATGAATGCTTTTGTTACGCTAAGGAAGTTCTTGCCAGGAGTGATGCTGTGTATCAAATTGTTTTCTGACATCTATCAAGACAACCGGCATTCTTCCACTACCATCTTTGATCGGTTGGTAGATTAAAAGATATTAACATATTTCCTGATACTAAGCCATTTTTGCTTTCCTGGAAAATACTTGTTTTAGCTGTGTTGTTTTAATGGAGTACTTGAATATTCTTAAATCTGCTAGGGCTCATCTAATACAGCAATGTTTCTCATGGTGTTCTAAGAAATAATCAGTGCTACATTATCAAAATTTGTTGTAATCAAATAAACTTGAGAAATCCTGGGGCAGATACATGATGGGGATATACAAAACTTGGTCCCATATTAATGTTTCAGAGAAATACAGAGTTTAAATGCCTGTTTTCATTTTTTTAAAATGATTGATCTAATTTATTTATACAAGGAAAATACAGATTTTTTCATTTGTGTAAGCTCTGTAAGAGTTTGTATATCAGATGAATTTTATGGTTTCATAAATGTGAAAGAATTCCTTAATCAAACTATTTGGATTTTTTTTAGATTGATTGATTGATTGATTGATTGATTTTTGGAGAGAGAGAGTCCATGCCTTGCATGCGTTTTGGATCAGAGGGAGAGAAAATCCTGAAGCAGACTTCCTACTGAGGGCAGAGCCTCATGCCTGGGGAATCCTAGGACCCTGAGATTATGACCTGAACTGAAACCAAGAGTCAGCTGCCCAACTAACTGAGTCACTCAGGGGCCTCTAGTCAAACCATTTGTATGCCATGTTTCTCTGTGTGTGTGTGTGTGTGTGTGTGTGTGTATGCACACACACATACATGTGTGACTCATTCTTAGAAACCTTTAAAATTAAGGTTTTTCTGGGGCGCCTGGGTAGCTCACTGAGTTAAGCATCTGCCTTCACCTTAGGTCATGATCTCAGGGTCTTGGGATCAAGCCCTGCATCATCAGGCTTTCTGCTCACCAGGGAGCCTGCTTCCTCCTCTTCCTCTGCCTCTCTGCCTATTTGTGATCTCTCTCTGTGTCAAATAAATAAAATCTTTAAAAAACAAACAAACAAACAAACAAACTAGGATTTCTCATTTTTCTGAAGACATCTATGGTAAGCTTTGTTTTGATAGAAATATATCTTTTTAATCAAGATATCCATACTGTGTAGAATTATCTGTGTAATATAGAATTCTTTTATAGCTTTTAACGTATTTTTACCTATGTCTCTAACTTGGCACTCTCTGTTATTTCCTTCATCACTTCAGTTCTTTCCATTTAACTTCTATCTCTACATGTACTGCCTGTTGAACACCTTTAGCAAATGATCTTACAACTTAGCACATAGACACTAATACCCTGAAATGTCCACCACTTTATCTCTGCTGGATACTTCCTATCAGTATTTAAATATTTCCAATGGCTTCATCTTGAAAATAAAGCCCTGGTGATTCTACAATGTGTCTATGATTTTTTTTTTTAATAGTCTTTCCTTAAGAACAGAAGTTAATTCCCTTCCCTTTGAGTGTGTGGGAGACTTCACAGCTTGCTCTAAGAGAATTCAGCAGAAGTGATGGTATATCACTTCCAAGAAAAGGTTATGGCATGATGTATCTTCCATCCCAAGGGCACTCCCCTGTTAACGTGCTCTCCAGCATGCATTTTCTCTTTCCTTTGGATCACTTCCTCAAGAGAAGCCGTTTTGTGGGCAGCCTCATGGACAATGTCCATGTGGTGAGGAACTGAAACCTCCTGCCCAAGTTATCTGAGTGAGAGTGGAAGCTGAACAGCCAGTCCCAGGCAAATCTTCAGAGACTGCAACCCAGACAGACAGCATGATGGCAACATTATGAGACAACCCCTCAACTCAATAGCTCCAAAGTCCTGAGGCTTAGAAGCTTTGTGTGACAATAAATGTTGTTATACATTGTATTTTGGGTAATTTGTTCTAGAGCATTGGATAACTAATAGACCATCTTGCAACCCCCCTACCCCCATCTCTCTATCACCACTACCCTATCTCCATCTCCTTCCAAAAAAAAAAAAAAAAAAGTTGGAAGAGAATTTTAATTAGCTTAAGGACATTTATGATCTCACATAACAGACAGTATTCTAGGTTCACATATGAATATCAAGGGCAGCTCCAGGTCTGACTAATTCAATGGCTCAGGGATATCATTAAGATTCACTGAATATTTCTCTTTTCTTTTCTGTTGTCTTCAGCATGTTTGCTCTTAGGCCCATTCCCTTCAGAAGGGAGTCCAACATGGTCACTGCCTTTCCACACATCACCACCAGGTGTTAATCTCACGGGCAACATGATCTTATTTTATTTTTTTCATGATCTTATTTTTGACTGCTCTTTTTTTAAATGAGGGAAACCGTCTCAGAATCCCCCTCGCAGACAACCTCACATATCATTGGTCAAAGTTTTATCATGGGACCATGCTTAAACCAATCCCTGGCTGAAGGGGACAGGTCTTCAGCACTAGCATTCTTAGCTCTACTGTGTGTCTCCAAGATATGTAGCTGAGTGTTCAGTGATTTAACTGTTTTTTTTTACTTATATTATACTGGTATCTATGTAAGGATAAGCAGCAGGCATACACTTACTTTCTTCCTTGAAGCTCTGTTTTCCCTTTTGGCTTTTTTATCCCATTTCCTGATCCCAAAATTAATTTTTAGTTTGTTTTTTAGAATACTCCAGAATCCATCCTTATTTCTTCCACATTGCCTTGATATTTAATTCCTATTAGAGCTGGGCAAGATTATTTCATAACACTGGGAGGATAGCTGTACAAGTGATCTGGAAATAATATTAATTAGGGCAAGGTTGTAAATTCTATTATAGGAATGACTGTCCTGATTTTGGTCAGTTTGAAATTTTGTAAAATTAATGCATTTAAAATGAGAGGTACTCCCCAAATGATGTCTTTCTATTCTGAGAGCATCTAGCTAAAGTCAGCCAGAAGTTAATTTTAATAATGAAATTATAAACCCTTGACTTGAGAAGTAGTATTTGATCAGCCAACCAGAGTCCTTTTTAGCTTCTGTATCATGGTTACAATGGCTACAATATATTGTAACAGAGAAATGGATTTGCCTGGAGATGTACACATTGATAGGTAAGTTTAAACAGAAAATATCTGACAAAATTGATTACTATGCCATCTAATGACAAGTATCTTTTCATGGTTTTAAAGAGTTTACTTATTTACTTGACAGGCAGAGATCACAAGTAAGCAGGGACGCAGGCAGAGAGAGGAGGAAGCAGGCTCCCTGCGGAGCAGAGATCCCGATGCAGAACTTGATCCCAGGACCCTGGGACCATGAACTGAGCCAAAGGCAGATGCTTTAACCCACTGAGCCACCCAGGTGCCCTCATTTTACGGTTTTAGAACTGACATTTTTGACAATATAATTAATCTAAGATATGGTAGAGGCAAAAATATACATATAATTCACCATAAAAATCATGTAGTATTACAAAATCTGAAGACTTAAATTTAACCTCATTAGAATATAATTAGAATTGCCCTATGCAGTCAAATTGTTAGGCATTTTCGAAATCTGAAAAGCCCAAGTCTCTTCTTATTATCCGTACACTAAAGTTCCAGATGCACTAAGTGATTTACTTTGACTATGCCTATTAAAGTCTTTAGTGTTAGTTACTGAGTATAACAATGACTACTGTGAAGGAGAAGGTAAAATTTAAATGTCTGGGTAGTGGAGTCCTAGCTGGTGAGCGCTAATATAAAATCATATGCTTTGACTTGTAATAGGGTTTGTATCGACATTCTCGGCACACCAGCTGACATTATTTGTTCTTTACAAAGTGTTCTCTGGTACAATTTTTGTGTGAGTTTTTATTTTCATTCAGTGATACAGTACATTGTCACCATTTTCCTATTAGCAACAGAACAAATACTTGGAAACTTATGGTGTTCAAGTTTTTCATGACAATGAATCTGATGAATTCATCTTATTAAAAGTGAAGTTGTTTAGCATTTACCATCCTCTACACTATTTTAATTAATGGTATCCCACTTCATGTCTATGTTTATGTTTTTAAAATGACTTTCCATGGGGTTCCTGGTTGGCTCAGTTGGTAAAGTGGCTGCCTTTGGCTCAGGTCTTGATCCTGAGAGCCCTAGGTAGGGTTCCCTGCTCAGCAAGGAGCTACTTATCTTTCTCCCTCTGCTGCTCCCCCTGCTCATGCTCTCTCTCTCTCTCTCTCTGTCAAATAAATAGATAAAATCTTGGGGAAAAAAAAGACTTTCCACACTCATCCCTAAATTTCTGAAAAACGTAATAAAACTGAAAATGTTTATAATGAAATGCTTATATGAAATATAAACAAATATGAAATAATGAATATAAAATAGATATTATTGTATATAATATATAAATTTTATATAAAAATATAAAATAATAAATATAAAAATATGAAATAATGAAAATGTTTATAATGAAATGTTTATAATGAAATAATAAATAGAAAAGTGACTGGGCTCTTGCTAAGTCTAAATGTTTAAATTATTGAAGAAGAAAAATTGTGATTATAAATTAAAAATTAATAATGATGAAAACATTTAAACGAAGTGGATTAAGCTGTACTTCATAGCAAATTTGAAGTTTCAAATGCTCAATCATAAATAAGAAACATATGGGAACAATCTAAAGATTCACTTCAAGAGGCCAGAAAAGAAAAATGTAAAATTAAATTAAGGTAGGAGGTAGTTGTAAAGACATAAACAGAAAAAGAAAAAGCCACCCATGAACTGAAGAGGAAGAAATACTCAGATATATTAGTGTTTGTAACTTTGTGTTCTTTTTTCAGAAAATCTAGAGGAAACAGATACAGATACAAATTTACTGAAGAAAAGTTAAAAATCCCAACTGACTGATATGTAGAGTAGAAATTGTGAAGTTGTTAATGAATAGTATCCAAAAAACATTTGGGCCATAATTACAAGTGAGTTCAATGAGAGTTTCAAGGTGTTAATAATTCCTTTGCTATGTAGAGTTTTTCAGAACACAGTAAATGAAAGGAACCTTCCCAATTAACTTTATAAAGTTACCATAATCCCGATAGTCAAATCTGAGAAACAGAGCATGCATAATCAATGATCTAAAAAACAGGTTTGAAAATCTCTGTACCTTATTTTCAATTTTTCTGTGAGCCTAAAACTGCACTGAAAAAGTCTTGATAATAATAATAGTAATGATAATAACAGAATTGAAGAAATCTAATCTAGGACTATAACAAAAGCTAAATGCAGTATCACTAACTAGGATTTATTCTAGGAATTTAGGAATGAGTCAGTCATTGGAAATATATGGCATAAATTGTCATTTTAAAGGATAAAAATTACGTTAATTGATGGCAAAATACATACACAACTATTTCTTGATAAAATTTATAACATTAAGATATTTTACTAAATAATGAAAGAGAAATAGGTCAGTGGTCATTGCTAACTGAGCTTCCTTGCTCTTTTTTGGCCAAGTGCTGACCATTAATCAGTTTGCTCCTGCCTGAGGAAGGCTATGGTAGGTGATGGGGTTGTTTTAATGGACTGACTCATTACTCTGGTCTACACCTGGCTTCATGAATTCCTTAATATTGGAAATGCAAAACCAAAACCAAAACCAAACAAAACCCTTCAAAACACCAACACACAGACTTGTAAACTCAGAAGGTATGCAGTTTTGAAAAATGTTCATACTGAGAAAACTGACAAAAATAAGATTACAAAAGAAATCAACTTCATGGAAAAGGTGTATATTCTCCTAGTTCACAGAACACTTTCACTGAGGCTGCAGATGTGTAAAGTGTCACTCAACGTGATTCTGTGAGGTAGGCATCGAGAAGTAAAATGGAGTGTTGGCTAAAGAGAGAACTACCTCCTTTTCACAGTTACCCAGATACACACACAAAAATACAAAATTGGTTAAGCCATGTAACCAGCACACAAAGCTTTGGGATGGTATAGGCACCATGCAAGTCAAAACAGACCAGCAAACCAAAGTCCCTGTGGGAACATGCTCTCTACTGTATTTCACAGGAATTAGACCAATATCCTGAAAGCTTTTATAAAGGTTTTGTTCATTAGTTCTGAATTGTTCATTTTGTGTGCGCGTGTTTTCCTTTGGATACAAATCGGAAGTAAATAGGTATTCCTGTTAATAATTAGGAAAATCATTAAAAAGTAAAAGATCAGATGTATATTTTGATATACAACTACAAATGGCCTGAATAATTTAAATACATCTTGACTATTTCTATTTGCTGATTCTAGAAATAATGAAAACCAACCAAATGTATCCATCTATGAAAGCAGTTTTCTAGACATCTTCTGAAGAGCCCCAAGATGCTGTGAAAATGTCTCATAAGCAAACAGGAGAAGCTCCCCACTCTCCCATCTACGATAGATAGCAAGTGGAGAGAGACATTCTTATCTCTGACTTCAGAGGTTTTATATCTGCATATGTGGGTGTGTGTATGTGTGAATGTGTTTGTGTGTTTAATGTTCTGCATAGATTTTCATCCACTGGAGAAAAGGGAAGTTATATTGACAAAGAAAAACATATTAGTAAGCCAATCATTCGAGGACTATAAATATAACTTGTAGCATAATGGAGAAAATTTAAATAGTATTTGTTTGGGATTCCTTATTGGTATGTTAATACTAATACTTAATATAGCACCATAAAGATGATTCAGGGTCTAATATTTCTACTTACAGAGATTAAAAAAAAAAAAACCCAATATTGTTTAAGCACATTCTCTCTTTCTCTCTCTCTCTATATATATACACATATATATAATTTTTTATTTTTATTTTTTTAAGATTTATTTATTTATTTTAGAGAGAGGGAGAGACAGATTCAGGGGAAGGGCAGAGGGAGAGAGAGACAGAGAGAATCCTCAAGTAGACTTCCCACTGAGCACAGAGCCCAGGGCAGGGCTTGATCTCATGACCCTGAGATTACGACCTGAGCAGAAACTAAGAGATGCTTAACCAGTAGCACCACCGAGGTGCCCTGCAAATTATATTTTTAAAGTGATAGTCATCCTGTTTAACAGGCTGACAGCTTGAAAGCCAAACCATTTTTTTTTTCTGATAAACATCACTAAAAAATGTTTAAAAAATGTAAAAAAAAAAAAAAAGAATTCTTGTATTTCTTTGTACTTATGCATTTTTGTGAAGGTAGTTGATGAGATGCTTTTCATTTTATTTTTCTACAATAAAGTCTTTCAAGTTTGTCACCTTCTGAATGATGATGATGTAATTGGACATGTTTTATTATAATAGAAGACTGATGTGAAAAATATACTAAATCAATTGGACAATAACATCTTATATTTTTCACATTTCCCGAGTCTGTTCCATTCCTTCATAAAAGAGTGTTGGATAATACAGAATTGGCTTCATGAGTCCAAAAAGGTTTTCAGAAAAATGGCAACTGTCTATTCATATTTTTTTTTAGAAAAACAAACAAACAAACTTGTTTGCTTGAGAGAATGAGCAACTGAGAGAGCATTAGCAGGGGAAGGAGCAGAGGGAGAGGGAGAAGCAGGCTCTCCCTGCCTCCCTCCCTGGGGAGCAGGGACCCCAATTCCGGGCTCAAACCTCGGACCCTGGGATCATGACCTGAGCTGAAGGCAGATGCTTAACCGGCTGAGCCATCCAGCTGCCCCACCATCTGTTCATACTTTTATAAACTTCAGAACTGGCCCACATGCTACATGTGTGGCCACAGCTTTGCTGGCATGTGGGTGGGAGCCACACAGACTTATCAGGGGAACAGAGAGGGTAGCTCATCTGAGTTCTCAAGACAAGGTGACTACTGTCAGTTTTCTAGGAAGCAGTTTGTATTCCAGTTGGTAATTCTGGGACCTAGGGGAGGATTTTTCTTATAATCTCCTATGTCATTTATATGGCCCCCTCAGATCTCACTTAAAGATATAGTCACGTTTTTCTAATTGTCCGTTTAACTTGGTTGTGTCAATTAAATTCATAATCTCATCCCTTAAACTCTTCCTGGTCAACTCCTTCTAATCTCATTTAATTACATCACCATCTTTCCAATCACTCCAAGACATAGAACTGCCATCCTGAGCGTTTTTGTTTCTCCTCTGGATTAAATTAGTCATCAGGTCTTTTGACAGGAAAGCCCCCGTGTGAACAGATTTGGGCCTCTCTCCCCACGTCACCTGATTCCCGTTTCCAATTTAAATACTTCAGCTATACTTCTTTTAGTTCTCCAAACACATTGTATTGTTTCCCAGTTGGGGTCTTTGCTCGTGCCATTCTGTCTTCCTGGGATGATTTCCCCACCAATCTCACTTGGTTCAACCCTGACTCTCTCTAATTATTTTCATTCCATAAAACACATCATTCTTTCCCATCATAACAGATATCACAATTTGTAATTACAAAATGCTTTTTCTCTTCATTTGGTGAATGTTGGCTCTCTCCTGTCCCTGTAAACTTTCTGGGGCTAGAATCATGTCCGTTTTATTCCATTGTATTTCTAGTGTCTGTCACAGTGGATAAATACCAAATATTTATTTGTTCCATACAAGATTGACTCTTACCATAGATATCCCATAACTGAGAGAAATGTGTATGTATGCTTTCTCCTGGATCCTGTGGATACTGATTGGTACATGTGAAATTATCACTTCTTTATGAGAAAGGAAAAGTTGTCATCACAGGTTATCATGCTTCGTGTATGTTACATTCACATTGTCTTTCAAACACGTAATCAACAAACGTTCATTGAATGGATGTATGCGTACATAATAAGTTAAGGCAAAAGTTTTTAAAAAGCTTAGTCAAATAAATCCTACAGAGTAACCTAAGACATAGTTGGAAACAAATAAGACGTAATCTTATTTTCTTCATCTGTCTATTCAAGATTAACATTATCTATGATTAACTTATAGCTTTCAGATTTATTTTCTTTCCCAGAAAGAACATATGAAGCCATATTACTAGTGTAAGAAATGATTGTGCAAAGATTTCTTTAACTTTACCTTTTATGTTCCCTCAATAAATGTTCATGGTGGGAACATTTAAAAATAGTAACAAAAATAAAGAGGAAGTTAAGAATCATAATTAAACGTTTCACCCAAAAAGCAATGCTTTCTTTTTATTTATACACTATCTCTTATAAAATAAATTTCTAAAATATTAAAAAATAATGCTTAGTTCAAATTTTGTCTTTTCAGGGCACTGTTCTAATTTCTTTACAAATATTAACTGAATCAATCCTTGCAGTGACTCTCTATTAGTGTCCCCATTTCACACTGAGAACACTGAGATGGAGATTTGTTCAAGGTCACACTACTAATAGGACAAAAATTGGGATTGTTTTCCTAGTATTTGCTTCCATGATATTTAATTTCATGGATCATGATTTGTTAAGAAAAGTTGCCACACTATGTGATGTTTAGATTTTTAAAAAATTCTTAATTGCTATAAACAATGATAAAATGAATATTTTCATACGTATTTACCACCACGATGTCTTTCCTCCTAAACGTAAAGGTCTTTTGAGCCCAAGATAACCAATGAGAAGTAGAAACAGAAACAATGTTGACTCTCACTGACAAAGGAGAGAGGAAACAAAGCTTGCCTAAGGGGAGCGTATAGAGATTACAGTTTATGGAAATCACAGACATCTTTTTCCCCTAGTGTTCAGTCAAAGAACTTTTGCTATTTTATCTTTTCAGAGACTTGCTTCTTTGTTGATACAAATTCTAATTAGTATGACTATTCAAATTCCAGACCTTTCCAGGTATTTTACTCTTTGGTTTAGATGGGCATTTTTACCTTTTTTTTTTTTAATTAAAAAATTCTTAATAGGCTTTATTCTTCAAAGCACTTTTAGGTTCACAGCAAAATTGAGTCCAGGTACAGATATTGCTCATATATGCTCACTCTGCCACAAACCTTGCATAGCTTCCCCCATTATCAACCATCCAAGTAGTACATTTGTTATAATTGGTGAACTTCCACTGACACATCATTATCACCCGAAATCCATAGTTTGCATTAGTGTTCACTCTTGGTGTTGTACATTCTCTTGGTTTAAACAAATGTATAATGATCTGTATTCATCATTATAGTATCATGCAGAATATTTTCACTGCTGTAAAAGTTCTCTGTGTTCTGCCTATTATTTCTACCCTTACTCCTATCACTGGCAACCATCAATCTTTTATTGTCCTATAGTTTTACCTTTTTCAGAATGCTATATAAGTGAAATGATACAGTATGTAGATGTTTGGAATTGGTTTCTTTCACCGAGTATATGAAAATGTACAATGAAGTGTATGCTTAACTTACCTGTACAATTCAAAACATTAAGATTCCTATATGTCTTTTCATGGCTTAATAGCTAATTTCTTTTCCGTGAAATAATATTCCATTATCTGGATATGCCACAGGATATCTGGATATGCCATTCATCTAATGAAGGATATTTTGGTTGCTTCCAAGTTTTGGCAATTCTGAATAAAACTGCTATAAAAATCCATGTGTGCGTTTCTGTGTAGACATAAGTTTTCAACTCCTTTGGGTAAATACCAAGGAGCACACTTGCTGGATCATATGGTAGAGTATGTTCAGTTTCATAAGAAACTGCCAAAGTGTATTTCAAAGTAGCTGTACCATTTTGCATTCCCACCAGCGATGCACAAGGGCTCCTGTTGCTACACGTCCTTGTCAGGATTTGGCCATTCTAATACGTGTCTAATGGTGTCTGCTTTTTTATGTAATTTGCAGTTCCCTGGTGACATGTGATGTGGAGCATCTTTTCATACACTTAATTGCCACCTGTGTATCTTTGGTGAGATGTCCTTTAAGATCTAGTATATACAACATTTAACACTTCGGATATACTCTCTGTATTAAAATTGTTGGGGAATGCTGTATGAGTCTTTTTAAGACCCTTGCCCCTCCTCTTTTAAAACTGAGATAAAATTACATGCAATAAAATTTTAAGTGTACAATTCAAAGAGACTCGACAGATGTATATACCCACATAACCAACCAACACTAGTTCCCTCATCTCTAAAATGGGGACATTAATAGTACCTATAGAATATTGTACCTATATTCTAGAACCTATAGTACCTATTAATAGTATTTATAGAATACAGAAAAAATTGAATAGCTCATCATCACTGAATGTTCTCTTGTTTTCTTTTTCAGCCAATTCCCCCTTTCCCATGTCCCTTTTCCCAGTGCCCCCAAACTGCCAGAGGAAAGCACTATTTTCATTTTTGTCACTGTAGCTTTTATTTTTCTACTCCAAACTTTGTATGAATTGAATCATACAAGATGTGGGACTTTGGCTTCTTCTCTCAACATGTTTCTGAACTTTACCCTGGTTGTATAACATATATTCAATAGTAAAGTCCTTTTTGTTGTTGAATGTTATTCCTTTGTATGACTATACTAAAATTTATGCACCAATTCTGTGTTGGTAGATTTTTTTGGATCTTATGATCTAAGGCAATTGATGTTTATTACAAACATTCCCTACAGAAAGGTTTGTCTCAATTTACATTCCCCCAAACCCAACATCCTCCTCCCCTGCCAGCAATATAAGAGATGTTTCTACCACAGCCTATTGGGAGCTCAGCTCCACATCCAACATGGCACTTAAACTCATGACCCTGAGATCAAGGGTTGCATGTTCTACCTACTGGTACCCCGACAGAATTACTTTTAAGGTCCAATTGGATAATCACTGAATAGCATGTCATTTTAAATTGCATTTTTGAATACTGAGCTTTAAATTTTTTGAAGGTTTACTGGCCAAGTGATTTTTCTCATTTTGTCATTGACAGTCATACATTTATCTATTTTTCTATTGGTATGCTTATTACTTAAAATTTTTAGGGGCACCTGGGTGGCTCAGTCGGTTAAGTGTCTGCCTTCAGCTCAGGTCATGATCCTGGGGTCCTGGGATTGAGCCCTGCATCAGGCTCCCTTCCTCTCCTTCTGCCTCTCCCCTCTCCTATGCTCTCTCTCTCTCTCTCTCTCTCACTCGCTGTCTCTCTTAAATAAAGAAATAAAATCTTAAAAAAAAAATTATGTGGAGGTATATATACATTAAGGCTTTGGAATCCACTGGGTCTTCTTTAAGGACTTTCCCATAACTACCACCAAACTTCTCCCCAGCTATCTGCCAATACACAAACACTTACTATCTCCAAAAGGAGGTATTATAATTGTTATACCCATTTTAAGGATTAAAAAATTTAGGCATAGAGAGTTTAAGTGTTTTGCAAAAGATCACAGTCAAGTAAGTGATGAAAACACTAAGGCTAAAACCCTGGTTTTTATCTGCTATGCTATTTTTCTGTTCTTGCGAGTTTATACAATAAGAATAATGCTAACTCCCTAAATGGATTGTTCAAGAGTTAAACAAATTTATATGTGTAATAGTAATAACAGTAATAATTAACATTAGGTGCCAGGTATATTAACCCATGTAATCTTCACCACAATCCCCTGAGATAAAAACTATAAACTCTCATCCAAAATTCACAGGAGAGGAAGCTGGTGCGTAGAGAAGTTATCTACCTAACCAACATTATATGACTAATCAGACAGAACTGAAATTTGATCCTAGAAAGCCTGGCTTTCAAATCTATTCTCTTTAATACTATGCTAGTAGCTGAGAATTGCTCCTAAAAAATAGTATGCCCTAAATAGGTATTAACCATCATCACTGTTAATGGAAATTTTTTGGATCATAATTATGGAAATAAAGTTCGTTTCCCCTCAGGGATTCCAGTCTCTAGAGGCGGCTTCCTTCTCTTCACCCATACTGTTGCAACAGTGCAAATTAGAGTCTGACACATGAGAGGGGACTTGAAAGAGACAGGTGTATGCCTCTTTAACTTTAAACTTTGAGGCCTTTAGCATGTGTTAGTCTTGATGCAGTAAAGCTGTATAGCAAACAACCTCAAAATCTCAGATGCTCAAAATAGCAAATATTTATTTTCCTCATTTACAGATCACGGGCCAGCTGTCACTCTGCTGGACTCAGCTGGGCTATTTTGGTCTGTAGAAAGCTGGTCAGTCAGATTAAAATCTGCTCCATGTGTCTTCATCCTTCTGGAACCACTAGGACTCAAGACGCAGGGCTTGAGTGAGATCTTGTCATGGCAACCAAAGGAGAGCAGGTGAGTAAGCCAAACTGTGCAAGTGCATTTAAACCCTGTTTCATCGTGTTTGCTAATATCCCACTTAATATTGTTGGAAGATGAATAAGGGAAAGAAATGACAGAAAAAGATTTGAGTGGAATCTTGGGATCTTATCCAAATACTTTCACAGAATTAGCTCTCAATGATACTGAGGTAGTATTAATTCTTTGTCACATTTATGCAAATATTATCTCCAAGATTTTTTTTATTAGCCTATAAACACCATTTATGGCATTGACTTAAAACATCCCCCCCCCAAACATATTCCCACCCCCACATCTTTCCGTGGGATCATGTATCCTGATATTCAATTGGAAAATTTGATGTTCTTTGTAAACAGCTAAATCTAGAAAGCTAAACTGATAAGCATTTTTAATTAGCATTAGACCCATAGCAGATATCCAACAGACCCTTGTTGAATTAGGTTAACAGTAGAATGCTAATTGTAAGTGTGTAGACTGAGAAATAGCAAAATACCGTAAAGGATGATTGCTTAGCAATAGTACTACATTTACTCATTTCTGGACTTCAGCTAAGGAGGAAGATAGGATTATTTGTGCACTTACTAAATTATTATATACCTTACTCTCTTATTTCATCCTGAGAATAATCCTGTAAGGCCGACAAAATTATCTATATTTTATATCAGGTAACTCCTCTGTGGCTTAGATGGGGCAGGCAAGTTTAACAGGGCTGTGCTCTGTGGTGACAAAGACTCCCCCCTTGACCTAACTATGGTTAGGCTTTTACTGAGCCTTCTTCTCTACTAGACCTTGACTTCGGCCCCTGTCTTTGCCAGACCTGCATAACTCAGCTGGAGCAGAAATCTTGCTAAGAGTCAGGTTAGAGAGAATTTCCCGATCCTTGATATCGGATCATTCTCTCCTGCCTTTAGCAAGAATTCTGTTAGGTCAGTTAAGCTAGCCTCCCCCTACCCTCAAAGGCTCCTTTTAGTAATCTTCCATCCATCTGCTTTTGCCTATAGCTCCCTGGCTGTCTTTGCTGTATTTGGAGCTGAGCCCTATCTTTCTTCCTTATAACCGTAGTCCTGAATAAAGTCTCCCTTACCATTTTAACAAGTGTCAGAATAACACTGACAGTGGTTTAACAGTGGCTGTCATCAATATGAACACCAAAGTTGCCCACTGTGATACCGAATTCACAGGAGAGATGAGAGGAAGTCTGAATGAAAGGCCATAATATTCATGTATAATTCAATATCTTTAGAGTTCACCAGCTTATGCAAAAGTATGGATTAAAGAGCCTTTTAAAATAGAGTGCTGCCGTCTTCTTTATACCCCTTGTCTTTGGGAAGTTTTGTTTCAGAGACGTTCAGATGTCCACCTGCGTAATTGCCACGACCTCTGTTCCCATGTAGTGTCCCTCAGCTCATCGCCCCCTGCTGGCCGGCGCTGGTGGGGTGTTCGCTGTTGATCAGGTTCCTCCCTACTGGGTGTGCTGACCTCGCTTAAGCCACCACCAAGACAAATATTCTGTCTTTAGAGGACGGTTGCTTTAACCTTTTTCTCTGCTCCAGGGAGCCTCCATTCCTACAGGAGAGCCGCGATCAGGCTGTGATCTTTCATGAGATTTTAACTAAGGATTCAAAGTAACACATGGGTATGATAAACATAAAAAATGATATTTCTGTTATTGGATCTTCTTGAAGTCCCAACATGCATGATGGTACTTTCGTGGCGCTTGTAATATTCTTCCCTTCCTCATCATAGAGTTTTCCCCCAAATGCCAACTTGCCTTCATGTCATCTAGGACAGTCTACCTCAGTCAGAGATGCTGACTCTGAGCATGTTATGTTTCAAATACAGGCCAAGGGCGCCTGGGCGGCTCAGGCAATTAAGCATCTGCCTTCAGCTTAGGTCATGATACTGTTATGCCCAAATTTCGAGACCCCCTAAAAGACGACCACCAGAGTCCAGAGTCAAAGCCAAACAGCAAGGGTCGTTTATTACGAGTTCCAACCCGGACCTCCGCGCACTTGTTGCCAGTGACGCTAAGAGGTCCCGAGCTCAGGATCACAACACATTTTATACACTATTTTTGGGGAGGCAGGGACTTAGCATACATCATAGTATCTTGTAACAAATTGCCACATACCACGGGAAAATCAAAAAGGAACTCTATAATATGACTGGCACGCTACAGAGAGGGAAAAGGCTGGGAACAGATTATTGGTTAGGGCAAAGGGCTCTTCAAACAAAGGGTCATTCTTCAAACTGCTGAGTTGGCGCCGCTAGGGTATGTGTCACCTCAGGATTGACGGGGTCTTCCTGTCAAGCCGCGGGGCATCAGATGGTTGTTATCTCTTGGCCCAGAGCCAGGGGAGGGGTCCGGGGGTAGCCATTCTGTCAGGTTCAGTTCTGGGAGGGGGATGTGTGGTTACAGAGTGTCTACAGAAAGTCTGCTGGTATTTTTCCATCTCCTCATGGGTTAGCAAGCGAAGGTACAGAAGCAGAAATAGCGGTGATGGTTATAATTTAGGCATCTCAATACCAGGATCCTGGGATTGAGCTCCCTGTTCAGCTGTGAGTCTACTTCTCCCTCTCCCACTCCCCCTGCTCATGGTTTTTTTTTTTTTTTTTTTTTCCCTCTCTCTCAAATAAATAAATAAAATCTTAAAAACAAATAACAAAAACAAAAAACAAATACGGTCCCAACACGATGGACAAGTCAGCAGAACAAATTAGTGCAGCCTCAATACACTTCTCAAAATTGCATTAGTGATCTCTTTCTCCACAACAGGCCATTGCTGGTTTGATTCTCCTTGGCCAGGGCCAGTGCCTTTGTTTTAATCTTTTTGTAGGGAAAGAGCAGAATGAACTTGTACTTTTTTTAGTCTTCTCAGGCCTCTCTTCTTGTTCTGCAAGGAACCGGTTAAATTAGACCATGGAAGCAGGTACATGCAGGTGTGTGGATCACTTCACACACACACACACACACACACACACACACACACACACACAAGCATGCAGGTGCACACATAGCCCCCTAATTTACCAAACCTCAGTCTCAGCTCACAGTGCAGCTTTACCTGTAGTTTAAAAAGAAGAACTTCTGTAAAGGGAAAAGAGTCTGCAGAGTTGCAACTCTGCATAAAACATCCACCAGTATTTACATTATTGCCCTGAGCAATTGTGCTCCTTCTAGACGGTATTCAGACATCTTTTCTGATGCTAATCCCTGTCTTGCATTTGCATAACTGAAAGGCCTAGCAGAAATGTGTTTTTCCAAAAACTGTGTGCCCCACAGTTGTTTAAAAAGCTGGGAAATAGCTAAAAACCATTTTCCTCCTACTGTGGCTTTCTAGGTTTCAAATATATTTTTTAATCTTTTAATTATGAATTAATTTTAGCACAAAAAGTTGCCTTTATCCCTCCCAACACATCATCGTCCTACGTAACCGTATTTATCAGAACTGGAAAATGAGCCGTGGTACAGGATCGTTACCTGAACTTAATAGACTTTATCTGAATCTCACCCATCTTTCTACTAAAGTCCTTTTGCTGTTTTAGAACGCTCCCATACCAGTTTTCATTCAGAGTTCCGCTCCCTACCCTCCTATCTCCTATCTCATCTTCCTTTAATAATCAATCTCCAGAAGAAAGAAGCTCTTTCTGAGCACAAAGCTGAAATGGGAACGGAGCCCTGGGATGGTGACTCTGATGAAGTTCTAGAACCTAAGTGAGGTTCGGTGGGCTGAGGTCCGGAGCCGATGACCAAGAAAGAATTCTTGAGACATCTTTGGTGCAAAATGGTGGTTTATTAAAGCAGGGGGACAGGACCCGTGGGCAGGAAGAGCTGCTGCTCCTGGTTGAGAGAGATGGCAGGTTATGTACCTTGCGGTTGGGAGGGGTTGGTGAAGGGATGGGAGGTTACAACAGAGTTTACATATGTTAAAGAGGGCCTACAAGGTGCGGGGGAAGGGGGGGTGCCTTGCCCTTGTGGCTTGATCAATGTCTTCTTTAGGTCAGGCGTTAACATCAAGATAGTTGGGAGATTCTTGGTGGGGTGTTATGATCCGGCTATCATTTGCATTCCCTTCTACCTCAGCCTCCTCCAGTTTATGGTGGGGAGGGAGACATTAGGGCTTGAGGAACGGAGAGTTATTTGCCTCTGGAAATTTGTGCTATCGATAAGGTCACCTCCCTGTTTGTAGATCTCTAGGACATCTGTAGAGCAAGGGAGATCCCTGTTCTGCAGGATTGTGACCTCTGCAAGTTAATTTTTTATCATTTTTTGGCGGTCAGGGGTGCCTGAGGAATGCTACACATATTACGGAGGGGAGCAGGTGGAGAGGGGCTGCAAGGTGCCAGCTTTTGCTTTGTCTTCAGCCAGCCTCCTGCTCCCTCATCAACTCTACCTTTGGTTTCCTGAAGGAAAGATCATCCATCATCTAGGAGGGGTTAGTGAGAGCACCAGGAGGTGTGGCAAGAGGAAGTCTGCCCTAGTGAA
Source organism: Mustela nigripes (assembly GCF_022355385.1). NCBI lineage: Eukaryota > Metazoa > Chordata > Mammalia > Carnivora > Mustelidae > Mustela > Mustela nigripes. The sequence continues at coordinate 48,338,429 of NC_081563.1, read as the reverse complement.
GAAACTGGAAGTGAAAGTGGAGAGCATTTCTTAGATTAACTATGTAAAGAAGAACTGTGTAAATTATTAAGAATGTTCCCAGGAAACACCGACAAGAGAAGAAAGGAAGCGGGTATGTCAAGTTGAGGAGGCCAGTCAAGGCTGCCATACTGGGCAAAATTCCCTCCACTTGATCACTTGAGGGAACACCAGGAATAGCGTCTGTCACACCTCACACAGCAGAATTTTTCTAATGGGCGGCCAGAAAGCTGGAGTATTTGTACTTTTTACCTACCCCAGGCATTGGTCTATAGCTGTTCCTGGGGGATTGTGCTTCCCAGACTTACCTCTCCAGGGCTGTAAGGACTCACTTCTGGCCCACTCACATACAGACTTGCAGGCTGTTTAGAGTGAAGCATGTCAGGGTTGATGTGGACAAAAATGGTGCAGGAGTCTGTGAGGGGTAGGGGGAAACGGGTCTTTTACAGTCTGAAGAAAAGTGACTTAAGTCAGTTTAAAGTGCCTAAGGGTTGGGGCTCTTTGAAGGGCAAAAGGAAAACCTATTTGAAAATAAGTACTGGGAAAATGGTTTTATTATGATGAGGGAGCAGGAGGCTGGCTGAAGACAAAGCAAAAGCTGGCACCTTGCACCCCCTCTCCACCTGCCCCCCTCCGTAATATGTGTAGCATTCCCCAGGCACCCCTGACTGCCATGAACGATAAACAGATAGTTAACTTGCAGAGATCACAATCCTGCAGAACAGGGATCTCCCTTGCTCTACAGATGTCCTAGAGATCTACAAACAGGGAGGTTACCTTATCAATAGCACAAATTTCCAGAGGCAAATAACTCTCCGTTCCTCAAGCCCTAATGTCTCCCTCCCCATCATCAACGAAGCTGGAGGAGGCTGAGGTAGAAGGGAATGTAAATGACAGCAGGATCATAACACCCCAAGAATATCCCAACTATCTTGATGTTAATGACTTACCTAAAGAGGACATTGATCAAGCCACAAGGGCACCCCCCCCACACACACCTTGTAGGCCCTCTTTAACATATGAAAACTCCTTTGAAATCTCCCTTCCCTTCAGCTTCCCCCAACTGCAAGGTATATAACCTGCCATCCCTCACAACCCGGGGCAGAAGCTCTTCCTGCCCACGGGTCCTGTCCCAGTGCTTTAATAAACCACCGTTTTGCACCAAAGATGTCTCAAGAATTCTTTCTTGGTCGGCTCTGGACCTCAGCCCACCGAACCTCACCTAGGTACTAGAACTTCATCAATTATGGTGAAGGTGTCAAGGAAATATAATAAAAAAACACAAAATCTTCCACCAACCCGGAAAACTTCTCCATAAAGGTTATAGAGACTGAAAACAGTTTTATTATTAAATAAACATTGTTCCTGAACGTGGTGCACATCACAGGCAGTCCTCTAAGGGATCTCAAAGACAGAAAGAATTCACACCCCCTTAAACAGCCAAGCAGATAGAACTTATTACATAAATGTCCTCAGGGTAACAATGATTAAGTGAGAGAACTCAAGAGCACTTAAGGGGCTTTGTTCAGAAATAAAAAAGAAATAAAACCAGAAAAGAAAAGAAAATAGAAATAAAATAAAAAAGAAAATAAAAAAGAAACTCTGACTCTCAAGGACAGAAAGTAGTTTTCCTACTTGGAAGGAGGAGCCTTCTGAAGCTGTGTTAATACCTTCCCACAGAAAGCAGAAGACAGGGCACTGTCCTTCTACATATTTATGTTATTTTTCTTTTCTTTTTTATGATTTATGTATTTATTTATTTATTTGACAGAGTGAGCATGAATAAGTAGGGGGAGGGGCAGAAGGAGCAGGAGAAGCAGGCTCCCAGCTGAGCAGGGAGCCAGGACTTGGGGCTCTATCCCAGGACCCTGGGATCCTTACCTAAACTGAAGGTGGAAATTTAACCCTTAACTGACTGAGCCACCCAGGTGCCCCTAGACATTTCTGTTTCAAAGAGATGGCTCCTAGGCGCTGGAGAAAGACATTCCTGAGTCCCATGGATGACAAAGGCCTATCTAATATTCAAGAGGATTTATATACATTTCAAAAAGAAAAAGTACTTACAAGCTTTTTAAAGTAAATGCTCTAAGACAAAGAGAAAAGAAGTCTCCTCTCTTACTTAAAACGGGGAGATTAAGTCTCTTGTTTTTAAGTTGTGTCTTTACCAAAGTTATGAGGCTTATTGGCTCCAGACTCCTAGTTTATATATTTTTTCAGTCTATTCAAAATATGTATATATTATATTAAGTCTTTCCAGACACCATTATGAACAATGATACTTTAAATTATGAAATATATTTTCTTTTTAAAAATCAGTAATTAATTTGTGATGCCTTTAGTGTTACTATATTTTTAAATATACATTTTCAACAATTAACTCATGAAGTCAGTTATGCAATTGTGCCTGACAGACTCAATGACTTGGAAATTATTAGCAAGGACAGCCAAAAGAATCTAAAGGTAAGAGGCCAGAGTTAAGGGAAGTGCATTGAACTCTCATGGGACAGGAAGAACATAGGCTCTATGGATTTTCAAGATACGGTCAATTTTGCAAGGAAAATATAGTAATATAGTCAAAAAACATAAAGAATGTTTGCTAGAGAAGTGAAAAATTTCATTTTCTCTGCTATACTGAAAACCGGATATATAATGGAGATTAAAAAATGGAATTTAGCAAGCAATAAGGTATGGACAACTTTGTGACTGAAGCCCAAATTCTGGGTGCTTTTAAACATTTAAGGTTTATCCCACCTCTTTCATTGAGATGACATCTTTAATGAAAACTTTGAAAGGGACATAAACCTAAAGCATAGAAGAAGGTCAACCATACCAACAGCATTCTCAGATACCTGGAATGGTTGTAAAAGGAGACACGTGATCCTCTTTCTATTCCCCATTGCTAGCAGTTGCTCTAATTTACTTTAATTTATAGATCCCAAGCCAGTCACATGTAGGCATGTGTTCCTGGCAAGGAAAAGGATGTCAAATGTAATCAGGCTGCAGAAAAGTTGGCTGAGCCTCAACCTCCTTTTGATGACTGAAAACACAGTGGTAGAATGTGAGACTAGACAGTATCTTGGAGATCAGATGGCTCATCTCCTCCCTTAACAAATGAGGTTTAGAGAGAAGGAGGGTACCTTCGCAAGGTGACATGGACACTCTAATTTGAATTAGGGCTAACACAGATCACCATATGTGCTGTTGCTTAGTAGCTTTGCCTGAGTTATTTCCCTAATTCTGAAACTAACCTTTGTATTTTCAGGTGCAACGTTAAGGATCTGTCTGCAAGATATTAAGAATTTGAACCCTTTCTTGTCCACTGACCTCCATCCAACCTTCACCCCTGAGTTGGTGCTCCTGCTCTATGTTATCCACTGCCCCCCAAAGGTCCATTCCAGGCCTTTCCCAGTTGCATCACTTCCTGGTCAGCATTTACTCTGCATTCACAGATCACTTTTACCACATTCAGAAATACAAAGTGATATGGAATAACTGATTTGTGGGCATTAAACATTATATTCTTCTTTAGTCTTTCATGCTAAAAAGCTTTCAAAATAATAGGTTATTTTCTTACTTTAACAAGTCTAGTTTGTACAGTAAAACTTTTAATTATTAGCAACATAACACCCATAAAAGTAGTTGCATTATTAACTTAAAGCAATTATTCAAAAATACCTGTGTTATTAATCTGTAAGTCACTAGATGAAACATGTGCTGCATATCCGGGAATTTAGGATTCTGAAAAAAAAAAAAAAAAAGCTGTGCAATTATCTTTGTTTCCTGTCCTTTCACTTCATATCATAAATTACAAGAAAGCTTATGGTTTCCAGTCTAGTAACTTCAGTGAATTTTTCAAACAAAGTATGAGCTGGTGAAGTTTTAGAATGTGAGGTGCAGTGGGGCGGAGTCCAGAGCTGATGGCCAAGAAAGAATTCTTAAGATGTCTTTGGTGCAAAACATTGGTTTATTTAAGCATGGGGACAGGGCCCATGAACACAAAGAGTTGCTGCCCCCGGGTTGTGAGGAGTGGTTCATTATATACCATTATATACTTGCAGGATGGGAGGGGGTCAGGAACAGCATATGTCTTTAAGGGATTTTGGAAGCAAGGTTTCCAGGACCTTGAGGGGTTAACTGTTGTTGGGAAAAGGTCATTTATTACCATCTAACTAAACCTTAGTCATGGGACCCTTCAGATGTATATGGGTGGGCCATATGCTTGGGGATGATTGCCGACATGTATCTTGGAGAGTTTAGAGACAAAGGAATGTTTCCAAAGGAATTTTTATATGTTAAAGTAGACTTACAGGATCCTGGTTGGGAGTGGGAGGGCCGTCAGGCTAGGATTGTCTTTTGCCCTTAACAAAGTAATAAGGTAGAAACAGTTGAGTCCTTAAAGGAATGTCACTCTGCCTGTTTCAAGGACTTGTCCATGGGCTCTAGGTAGTAAGGAAATTAAGTAACTTTTCTTCTGCCTTTGTTTCCCACATCGGAACCATCCTATTTTTTTTTCCCCTTCATCATTTAAACTTTTCTTTTCCGGGGCACCTGGGTGGCTCAGTGGGTTAAGCCTCTGCCTTCGGCTCCGGTCATGATCTCAGGGTCCTGGATTGAGTCCCACATCTGGCTCTCTGCTCAGTGGGGAGCCTGCTTCCTCCTCTCTCTCTGCCTGCCTCTGCCTACTTGTGATCTCTCTCTCTATTAAATAAATAAATAAAATATGTAAAAATTAAAAAACAAAAAACAAAAAACTTTTCTTTTCCATCTCTATCCACCTTGACATTTCAGCACACCTAACTTTAGAATAAACAATGTTATTCAGTAAAAATATATATAGCATATCAACTTACTGACTGGAGGCTTCATCCCACTTCTTCTATTTCACTTTCTTTACAAATTTTTATTAGCTCTAAGAGAACAGCCTTCTCAGTTTCAAGAAAAGTTTGGTAACACATTTTGTAAAACCTTCATAAATATACATGCTGCAGGTGTGCCGGGCGAGAGGCTCTATGCCCTCAGAAACCCAGGTGTGCGTCACAGAGATTTCGAAATTACAAGCTTATAATGAGATGAAAATTGTTATAGAAAATCAAACACTTTTTCTTCCAGTGATTTTGCTTTTCAGCATCTCGGGAATACATGTACAAGAACATATGTGCACAAGACTGCATGCAGAATGTGAAGCCTACTGCAGATTCCATCGTCAGAGCGAAAGAGAAAAGCCATGAAGTGTCTAGCAATAGAATCTTCTTACAAAATGGAATACTATGAATAGTTAAGAATGACAGCTAAGATAAAATCAATATATACTAACCTAGAAATATTTTCCAAATATATTGCTAAACAGAAAGTGCATTTGAAGAAAGTTCTATACAGTATAGTATTATTTATATCATTTATATTTATATAAACATACTTTAGAGAGCAAAGCTGTGGTAGAGGTGTATTGCTGCGTGTGTAGTATGTGTATGTATGTATATATTCATATATATTACATATTTACTATATGTATAGTCCATTCTATATATATTTATTGAGTATCTACCCTTGTATAAGTCTCTTCCCTAGGATAGTATTTGCATCTGCATGTACAAGTATAGGATTTTAGGAGTCAGGATTAAAGATAATATTTGGAAGTCAGTGGCATATAAATGGAAAGCAAAGCCATTAGGACAAGAATATAGAAAATACAGAAACAAATGCAGAAAAAAGTGATGGCAGTGGCCCTCTCTGAAGAAGGAAAGGGTGGCTTTGTACAGGGGGATAGGTTGGAGATATTAACTTTATATATATGTTTGAATGCCTCATTTCCCTCTTTGGGACTACACTCATTTATTATTTGTGTAAATAATTTTGGATGCTCATACTTCACATTTACAGGGGAAACATAGTATTGTGGCAGTTAAACTGGATTTCAAAATTGCATGATGGGTAGCAACAGCGGGCTGTATGAAATCAGAGGGAAATAGATGGTGACAGTATCCATTTTCTTGCAACCCTCACAGATTCCTGAAATTACCCCAACATGACCTTCACATAGGACTTCCTTTCTCTCCTTTCAGCACACAGAGCAGGGCAAGGATACAGCTATTTCTGTCTTTTCCATACATCTGAGTCTGCATGCATTAAATGGGCATGGAAAGGGGCACCTGGGTGGCTCAGTGGGTTAAAGCCTCTGCCTTCAGCTTGGGTCATGATCCCAGGGTCCTGGGATTGAGTTCTGCATTGGGCTCTCTGCTCAGTGGGGAACCTGCTTCCTCCTCTCTCTCTCTCTCTCTCTGCCTGCCTCTCCGCCTACTTGTGATCTCTCTCTCTCTCTCTGTCAAATAAATAAATAATCTAAAAAAATAAAATAAAATGGGCATGGAAAGACCTCAGAACATGGTTCAACTCCAAATTATGGGAAAAGACACGATCTTTTGTAAGGGTGAAGAAACTGAGGAAAATCACTACACTCAGAAAATAAACATGTTAAAAAAGACAGAACTAATAGAAGAAATGAAAACAAATGCCTCTGCAGACAACTGGTAACATTTTGGGGGGAAATCCATGAAAAGGCTAAATTGAGATTAAATATGGAAGGCACACACGCCAAAGGGCAGAAAAGACTACAAAACAAAACCCAATCTTGAGATTTAGAAAGATTTCCCTGAGATGAAAAGTGTGATCACAAAACTTAAAAATCAGGTTAAAAAACAGAAGATGTTAAAGAACAAAACGGCAAAAGAGAAAACGAATTTAAAAAAACTCTCATGGAAACAGATAAGACAAGTAAAAATTCAAGCAACAGAATTGCAATAATAAGAAAGAAAAAACGAAACAACTAGGAGATTCAGTATCACAAAATAGATATCCCAGAAGGAAAAAACACATCACACAAAAAAGAAATCATTAACAAGTACTAGAGATGAAACTTCTTTGCCGAGTAAAGAGATTCGCACCATCAGATTGCAAGTGTTTTGCTGAGACCTGGAAAATGAGACACATGATAAGACTGATCAAGTTCAAGTGTATAAATCTAAGAGTAATAAATTTCTAAAGCCATGTAGGGAGGAAAACAAATAAAAATGTTAATACAGATGTAACTTCTAAAAAAATAACTCCATTATACTTCATTATTTGAATTTACTATGATCTTTTAACCATTTTCCACTTGGGAGATTTTCAAGGTGAATAAGATACGAGGTCAGTGGGTAACACAGTCTGAGGTGGTGTTAAGAGAATGACTGACAGAGTAGACTGATCCCCGGAACCTTGTAGAAAGCCGCGATATGATAGACAAGGGCAGACAGATGTGAAGAAATTTGAAGAGTTGTGATATAATCAGTATCTGGGGGTGTCCTTGGAGACAAAGAAAAAGTATAATTTTGTATTGTTTGACAAAGTACTTGTTAAATATTTGCATCGTCTATTTGTGTAAGTAAACTGCTAATAAATATGGTTTTAAAGACTTTAATTTTTGATAAGATAAAAATAGGAAATAAGAAGAACAACTCTTCAGTAAGATCAAAAGTCACTTTTTTCTAAATGCTTTTAGAAAAAGCTTATGCTTCCCCCTCACCCCCAAAGCCCCAGCACACAGTTTTGGAGAAGAATCTTCACATGTAATAAGTATTATGTTAACTTAAACGACGTCAGTAATTTGAATGACAATTGCATATTTACATTGCATTTAAGTCTTTTAATGCATTTAACATCATGTATTTGATGTATGTAGTGATGGTAAAATTTTTTAATAAGAAAGAAACCAGGACATCAACAGTAACTTATATACAGATTCTTTCTGATGTGAAGCACACAAAATTTAACTTGGCATTTTTGAAATACTTTTTTTGTTTATAGTTGTTATTCTTCACATAATAAGAGAATAAGTTAGTTAATTTCCAGTGTATGTGCTCACAAAATGTTGCTTCTATAAAATAATACTTTATTTTAGTAATATTTTGTGATCCTTCATTTTGAACTTCACATTCCAAATAATATAACAATATTATGCAAAGCAGTTCTCATTGCTTTGGATTTTAGAATTTGCATCTCCACATACAAAATTTCCTAAAAATAACATTTATATTCAGGAAAACTCTAACTGATGCCTTTTTTTTTCTCTCTGGCAAGTAGAGGTTAATAAAAATATTTATACTTCTAATTAACTCAGGAGGATAGAATCTGTACTGTTATGCTCACTAAAGCAACAGGGTATAAAATATTAAAAATTTCAAACATGTAGAATTAAAATATGGAATTAAAATAATTTAGAGACTGTTTTAAGATTTAATGCTTCAGAGGAGACGACCCAAGTGTCCACCAGCTGTTGAATGGGATACATGAAATATAGCATCTCCATACAAAGGAATATTATCCAGCTTTTTTTTCTTTTTTTTTTTTTAAGATTTTATTTATTTATTTGACAGAGAGAGATCACAAGTAGGCAGAGAGGCAGACAGAGAGAGAGAGGAGGAAGCAGGCTCCCTGCTGAGCAGAGAGCCTGATGCGGGACTCGATCCCAGGACCCTGAGATCATGACCCGAGCCCAAGGCAGCTGCTTAACCCACTGAGCCACCCAGGCGTCCCTATTATCCAGCTTTAACAAAGAATGAAATTCTCATACAGGCTACAACATGGATGAAACTTAGACATTATGCTAAGGGAAATAAGCCACACACAAATGGACAAATATTGTATGATTCCACTTATATAAAGTTCCTAGAATATGAAAGCTTATTAAGGTAGAAGGTAGGTTAGAGGTTACCAGGAGCCGGGGGAAGTACAGAATTATTAAATGGTTATGAGGTTTCTGTTGAGTGGTAAAAAGGTCATACAACATTATGGGTATAATTAATGCCACCAAGTTGTACACTTACAAATAGTTAAAATGGTTTGTTTTACATTTTACCACATGCACATACACACAAAAGATTTTAGATAGTTACATGAAAGCTATGCTTTCAAATTCAGAATAACAACTAGAGATAGGAGAGATATGATATATATTGATGTAAATTTAGTGACTGTGTATATGTCATAGATATAGTCATTGTTGAACTAATCTAGGACGAAGTCATAGCCAATTTGAACAAAATTCTGAATTTACGTATTGCAGATCCTTGGGCCATTATGACAGGAGTGAAATAACTTATTAAACAGATATTGGGGATATTATTATGATCTAAATACTATCACTTTTCACATTACATAAGTTTTAAATAAAATATTTACTAGTATTTTCTGAGTATTACAAAATTTCAGCAGTTTGTAGAAGAAAATTTATTGCATTCATGACATTTCTAAGCATATAATGATCTTTTTATTTTTTATTTGGTTGAAATTATTAGTTTTTTTTTCCTGGTTTCTTTCCTTTATACTTTACCCAAGAAATCCTTTTCATCTGATGAATAAATTTTGAATTATATTTTATTTTTAATATGCTGTCGTTTTGTTTGTACAATTAGTCTTGTTGGTATGTTATGTGAATCATTATACTTATTTTTCCCCCTTTATCCTAAAACATTTATTGTGTGATGTACATTTTACCACTAATACAAAATATCTTTATCTCATATGATAATATGATAGGCTGTTAAGGTGTAAGGTGATCTTTTTAGTCAGTGTCACTATTCTGAAAAATTTGAGGACAACATCATAACATGTAAATTACTGAAAATTGAGCATAGGCCTTACTATCTGGTGTGCAAGTCCATTTAATAACCTTTATTTCAAAATATTTTTATGATTCTAAGCATTATTTTACAACTTTAAGTCATCTTGTCAGCCTTTTCCACCATCTTCCAAAACTGTTGAGATTTTAATTACAATTGCATTTACATATGTATTGACAGGAAAATCCACTTTCATTTTTTTAGCTTGCCGCCTGTGTTATTTGTTTGCATGGCTTTAATAACACGCTAAATTGCACTGCTGCCTCTTGATTGTTGGTTTTAAATATCATCTGTTCATTTCCCATTGGACAGGAAAAGACTCTGCTCTACCTTACCACATCCAAGCATCCTTCCCACTTCCATTCTCCTAATGTAGCTATGATTTGATAATACTAATAATTGTTATTTACATTCATATGAGTATGTAAATGCTACTCCCAGTTGAGTTTTGTTGGGTTGTTTATTCCTGAACCGAATTTCTAAAAATTAAAAATTTTCTATGTACTTACCATTAATTCAAATTCTAACCCTTAGGAAGTAGCCTAAATGTTCCCTAAAACAGTCAGACAGGTTAGATGTGTTACACATTTTATCCTCCTGAAACCATCTCCCTTCAGCCCTCTGACCGGCTGTGGTCTGGCACTTGTGGTCGGAAATGCTAGGAGCAATCTGAATTATGCGGGATCTCATTGTATTCGCCTTGTGTTAGATATTTTGTTCCTAGTATGTTTTCTTTTTGCTGGTTGTTTCCTTATGTTGGGGTAAGGCTAACGTTAGTTTCCTTGGCGGGCAGGGGGTATATATTTACAGGAAGAGACTTTTTAAACCCTTAAACGCATGACAGTGACACTTGATTGATAGGTTGGCTGCATAGACTTGGTTGGGTGGATACTTTTTTGGGTTTTATATAATATTTCTTCAGATTTTTGAAACTGCTTTTCTACTGTCTTACAGCTTCAAGTGTTTCTTTAGGTCTGTAGCTAGTATGATAACTGATTCTTTTAAATTACACATTTCAGTTTTCATTCCGAAAACTGGCATTTCTATTTCCCCTGTTGTTTTAAAATTTAATAAACATGTTCAGCGGTGTAGGTCAATTTCCATATATTGTGCTGGGAACACTTAGAACTCTATATTTAAAATATGCTGTATTTCATTTCCAGGATAATTTTATACATCTATTTAATCTTTTTTCTCTAATAACTTTTTCTAGAATTTGTCTTATTTGGATGTGGAACCTCTTGGAATGATGTTCTAACTTTTATATCTTTCTTCACCTTCTTAAAAAAACATACATTGTAGAGGTATAATTAACATGTAAAGACTATATATTTAATGCATATGACTTGGTGAGTTTGGAGATAGATGAGCATCCATGAAACTCCTACCTCAAATCAAGGCCATAAAAATATCCATTACTTTTTAATCTTCCTTTGCCATCTTGTTCTTTTTTTTTTTTTTTCTTTCTTTCTGGTAAATTCCTTCCAACTTTTGTTTAAATTTCTGTCAGTTGAATTTCCAGGAGCTTATTCTTCTTGTCTAAATATTCCCTTCTTATAATATCCTATTCTTTCTTTTAAGTTGACATAATTGGCATATATTAGTTTCAGGTATATGGCAATGATTTGATATTTTGTATATATTATGAAATGATCACCAGAAAAGTCTAGTTAATGTGCATCACCATACAGTTTTTTTCTTGAGGTAGGAACTTTTTTTTTTTAAGATTCCATTTATTTATTTGACAGACAGAGATCATAAGTAGACAGAGAGGCAGGCAGAGAGAAAGAGGAGGAAGCAGGCTCCCCGCTGAGCAGAGAGCCTATGTGGGACTCTATCCTAGGACCCTGGGATCATGACCTGAGCCAAAGGCAGAGGCTTTAACCCACTGAGCCACCCAGGTACCCCAATGATAGGTACTTTTAAGATCAGTTCTCTCGGCAACTTTCAAATACATAATCTGTATTATTAACTATAGTCACTATTCTGTATATTGTAGAATATCTTATTTTTATTTCATATTTGTTATGTCTTCTCTTATTTCTGAGAATACTAATACAATGTAAGGAGTTTTGGACATTTTCTTAATCCTAAGGGGTTATGTTTCCTCCCTCTTTCTTTCCTCTTCTTCTTTGATTTTTCTTTTCAATGAGATGCTCTTTTCAGACTCTGCACATTCCTGTTGTCTCCTTATATTTAAGAAAACTAAACTCCAGACTGTGAAAGGCATCTTTCAGCTGTAAGCTTCCCCTGGAATGATCTGGATAGGCTGTTTAGTAGGAGACCCTCTGATTCAGTAATTTTAGGTCTTTCTCCCAAGACTAATCATATTTTGCAAAGAAGAGTTCTCCAGGCCAATCTAAGCAATGAAACTCTGGCTGTTGGCACTGTGTGAGCAAAATGTTCAGATTTCTGGGGGGTCTTGCACCCACTAACAATTGTTCATTTAATGCATTAATGTGCTGGAGCTGGTTCATGGTGGCACATGAGAGCCACATCTTACAAGTTTAGGAATTTTGGAAGCCAGTTGTTAAACACAGCCATTTTAAAGAATTAAGTCACATAAATATACAATTAAACAAATTATGTAAAAAAAAGTTAATAAAAGCTAAAATCTCACCACTTCCTAATTATTTTACTAGAGTTTTCTATTATCTGTGTTCTTGAGATTATTTGTTACTATTGTATCTGCGTGGCGGAGACACAACATAATGTGTTCCTGTATATCTTTTCCCATCCCACGTTTAGTGTTGGCATGGTGGTGGCTTTAAATCAGCCATGGAAGGAGTCTTTACACCACAGACATCAGCAAACTCTATAAACCAGGACTTGCTTTACTGTTTTATTGTCTAGACTTAATAACCTGAAGCAGAAAATGTTAATAAGGCACATTAAACTGAAAATTTAGATTTGTAGCTGATACATTGTAAACAGCAGAGAAAGTGAAGGAATATTTTTGGAGTCCTTGAAAATTATTATCTAATTCAGCAAAGAAATCACTTATGTCATTGGCGAATGAGTAAAGTGCTTTTGGTTATCTTCATAATTTCACTTTGTTTTACTCTATAAGTAAACAAAAGTAACTGGTTTTACTTTTCATATCCATCGATTGTTACCATAAATTGACTATAAATAAACAAGTTTGGCAAAAAAAAAGAAAAAGAAAAAGAAAAAAGAAAAAAATAAGAAAAGATGAAGCCTCTGTCAAATCAATTAGTCTGTGAAATTGATAGTATATATATATATATATATATATATAGTATATATATATGTATTTATATATTTAATTATTATTTAAAACAGGATTCATTTTTTTAAAGAACAATTTTAGGCACACAAAAAAAATTGAGAGGAGGGTACAGAATTCCTATAAACCCCCTATCCTTATATATGCATAGCTTCCCTTATTATCAACATTACTCACCCAAATTTTTTCCAAAGATGAACCTAAATTGACAACATCATAATCAACCAAAGTCCATCATTTATTTTAGGATTCAGTCTTCCTGCTGTGCATTCTATAGGTTTACACAAATTCATAATGACATATATCCATCATTGAAATATCACACAGTGTATTTTCACTGCCCTAAAAATCCTCTGTGCTCTAACTGTTTACTTCCCCATGTCTTCCCCAGCCCCGCCGCCCCCACTGGCAACCACTGAAATATTTACTGTGTCCACTGTTTTCCCTTTTCCAGAATGTCATAAACTTGGAATAATACAGTATGTAACCTTTTCAGATGTGCTTCTTTCACTTAGAAGTGTGCATTTAAGTTTCCTTCATGTCTTTTCATGGCTTGATAGCTCCTTTCTTTTTAGTGGTAAATAATATTCCATCGTCTGGATGTACCACTGTTTGCTTATGCATTCAGCTACTGAAGGATATCTTGGTTGCCTTGAAGTTTTGGCAATCATGAATCAAGCTGCTATAAACATCCTTGTGCAGGTTTTTGTTTGTTTGTTTTTTGTGTCATTTAGTTTTGTTTTTTTGTGGACATACGTTTTGAACTCTTTTGACTAAATACCAGGGAACACAAATGCTGGCTTATATGATACAAGAATGTTTAGTTTTATAAGAAATTGCTAAACTGTCTGTCCTCCCAAGTGGCTGTGCCAGTCTTCATTCTCTCTGACAATGAGAATTCCTGGTTCTCCACATACTCGCCTATTATGATTTTTAAACTCTATCCATCCATCCATCCATCCATCCATCATATCAGTAAATTAGAAATAAATTTATGTTTTTCACAGAGCCAGTTGTAAACATGTACCAGTCACCCTGACTTAATCGTAGTTTCATATAGTATCCCCATTCCAAACTGTTTCTGTTGTTGATCAGTTCAGAAAACATCTCTTAGCCACGTACAGTAAATAAATCTTTGATCTTCTCCAGAGAATGGATGTAGCAGTCTTCACGCAGTCCACAGTAGGATATGTTAATTGGCATTATGAAATTTAAGCTCTCCTCTTTATTTTGGCTAATTTTAATGCTTGGATTTTATTTAATGCTTAGAATTTATTTGGGTGAGCTAAATTATATATCACTTTTTCATCTGCTTTCCAACTTGCAAAATTTTGTCACTATTATCTTTTCTTTTGTTCTCCCCTCCTTTGGATATGTTTAATTTAAAATAATTTTCTGTCCTGATATTTCAACTGGATTTCAGGAGGTAGTGACATTAGATGTTTGTGCTCCTTGTAACATCTCAACCAAAGGTCCATAATACGTTGTTTATCCTTGACTTGTGAGTTCATCTTTATTATACACCAACCCAATTTATATGGACTAGTTTCTGAACTTCCTGCACCATTACCACAGTCTTATTTATTTTGGCTTCATAATATGTCTCAATATATGACAAAAGGAAGGTCCTCTATTTTTCAAATTGACTCAACTCCTTATGAAATTTTTTGAAGTAATATTTAGAAGTAGTTTTTAAAAAAATTCCCCTTAAAAATTTTCACTGGAGTTCATTTATTTATAAATAAGGACAATTAATATGCTTACATTATTTAAGCATACAGTCACTAACTTGGCATAAATATCTATTTTCTTCAGATCTTTACAATTTTATTAAAGTTTTGTAGACATACACGGATTACATGGATGACTTGAGGTACTATATATTTTTGGTTACTAGTATAAAAAGAATCTCACTTTCTATGATATTTTGTAATTTGGTTATCCTCAGGTTAGAAGAACACAACTGAGTTTTATTTTTTTTTTAAGATTTTATTTATTTATTTGACACACAGAGATCACAAGTAGGCAGAGAGGCAGGCAGAGAGAGAGGGGAAGCAGGCTCCCTGCTGAGCAGAGAGCCCTATGTGGGGCTCAATCCTAGGACCCTGGGATCATGACCTGAGCCGAAGGCAGAGGCTTTAACCCACTGAGCCATCCAGGTACCCCCACAACTGAGTTTTTATATTAACTTATATATGACCTTTTGTATGACCTTTTTATATGAACCCCTTTCTGGGTTTGCATTTTAGTTATAACAATGCCTATTGATTTTCTTGGGATCTTTATGTGAATGACATATATTCATTGTATCATTTTAAAACTTTAAAAGGGCGCCTGAGTGGATCAGTCGGTTAAACATTGACCTTGGGCTCAGGTCATGCTCTCAGGGTCCTGAGATTGAGCTAACTTCGGGCTCCCTGCTTGGCTCCCTGCTTGACTCTGTCTCCCTCTGCTCCTCCCTCCGTTTGTGGTCTCTATCTCCCTCAAATACATAAATAAAATCTTAAAAAAAAAAATTTAAAGATACTCAATTTGGGGCATATTTTATGAATTTATCATCAATTTTCAATCATACATATTTAAACTTTTCGGTGTATCTCTTTTAATTGATTTTAATGTTTTCCCCACTTGTGCTTCTAATTTTATACTACCACACACTCCATTGAAGTTCATTTTTATGCAAGTTTTATATGTGCTTTTATAAATCATTTTAAGAATGGTACAAGGATCATACATGTCCATTCTGGGGCTTTCTTATTGTTCTTTGGCTCAGTTTAAAATTGGTGGATCATAAATTTTTCACTCAGAATACTATAAGCTTTCTCTTTTGTCTTTTGACTTTTATTTTACAGAAGAACAACTTATGGCCAACTTGCTTTTAAGTAATTGAGTTTTAAAAAATATATCATGAACTATTTCATAACACAGGTAATATGAGAGCACACACACACAGAAGTGCCTGATGAACAATCTAATATACAATTTAGCTTAAGAAAAGAAAGATTCTTCCTTTCTAAGATTTATTTATTTATTTTAGAGAGCAACAGAGAGAGAAAGAGAGAGCGCACGAGCAGGAGGGGCAGAGGGAGAGGGAGAGAGAATCTTAAGCAGACTCTGCTCTGAGCTGGGAACCTGACACAAGGATTGATCTCAGGACTCTGAGATCACAACCTGACTGAGGTCAAGAGCAGACCATTTAACTAACTGCACCACCCAGTCATCCCCAAGGAAAGAAATATTCTTAAAATGTTGAGCCCTTGTTTATTTTCCCTCATTTATGATAGTTTGCTTTTGTACTCCCAGAATAAGAGGTAACTAACCTTTATTTTACATTTATTTTTTTCTATTTTGGATTTTAGTTTTGTGAAATATGTACGTGTTGCATAATGTTTGCAGTAGCCCTTGCTCCCCCTTGCTTGACTCATGCCTTCCTGAATCCACATCCTTGGATAATCCCTTTTTACCCTTTCTAAACTGACTCTGGTCTTACCTGTGTGAATTGTTTTGGCCAATGGCCATACAAGTCTACTGGAAGATGACCACACATGGCATAAGTACTCCCATCGCTCAGATTCATAAAGATATTTCCTCTAGTTTCCTCCCATGTTTGAGAATTATACCTTTCCCATTTAAGGCTTTAAGTAATCTAGAACTACGTTTTCTAAGTGTCATAAGGTAGAGATAAAATGTCTTTTTTTTTCTATTAGGATAACTTTTCACATTGGAACATCGCTTGTTACACATTCCATCTTTACGCCAAGGAGCTATCGTGACATTTCTTTCATATACAGTCTCCCTGTATTATCTTTATTCCTTTTGTTATTCATTATTCATTACTTAGGTAGCTAAATAGCTACCTCTATGCCAATAAAATAGTGTGTTCATTATTATAGCCTTATAATAAATGTTGGTCTGTGGTAAAGCAAATACCCTCAATCTTGATTTTCTCACTTGGTTTACTTTCTGTACAAATTTTAGAATCAGAATGCGAAATTCCAATGAAACCTTAATAGGGGTTTCATCAAAAAGTTGTTCACTATGTAGATTAATTGTGACTAGTTTTTAAACGTGTGAGTCACTAAGCATGAGTACAACACCGCTTTCTGTTTGTTTAGTTCTTAATTCTTCAGTACAGTTTCATAAATGTCTCCATAAAAGTCATATATCTATTTTGTTATATTTATAAATACTTTCATTAATGCTTTAAATGGTGTATTTAAAAAACAGTATCATATAGCCATCTGTTACTGATGTATAGAAATGCTACTGGTTCTATGTAGATAATAACGTTCCCTGTAAATGAAGACAGTTGATTCCTTTTTTCACATTTCTTAAATATTTTTCTCTTACTTGTGCCTCTATGCTGAACAACACTTCTAATACAATGTTGAAAAGAACTGTTGATAATAGACATTCTCCATTTTTCCTGATTTAAAGGGAATGCTTTAACTATTTTGCCATTTTAGATGCTGTTTGCTGTAGTGTTTTTTTTAAGATACACATTATCAGGTTATCCAATATTCCATTCCACTTAATAAGGATTTTTAAAAAAATTAACATGCCTTGCATTTTATTGAAAACTATGTGGAGATGAGCATTTATATTATTTTATTATGTTATTTACTACATCCTTATGTGGTAAATTACAATATTAGATTTTATAATATTAAACCACTCTTGAATTCTTGGGATAAACCCAAATCAGTCATACAATTATTTTTTTCATACATTGTTTGGTTTTGTAATATTTTATTTGGGATTTTACATCTATATTAATGATTGAGATTAACCGAGGCATTTTTTTTTCTTATTCTGGTCTTATTTGGTTTTAATATCAAGATTATTCTGACCTCATAAAATAATTTGGAAAGGGAGAGACATGTTTCATGTTTTCCTTCCCTTACTAGAAGTTTTGTTTTCATTTGTGTTTAAGATTGAAATGATTTATTCTTTGAATAGTTGATATAACTCACCTATAGAACCATTGGGCCTGTTATTTGTAGAATAAGTATTGAATTTTATTTACCAGTTAGATTTTTTAAATGGTTGTAGGGCTATTTACAACTTCTATTTCTCATTAAGCAAGTATGGCAATTATTTTTATAAGGAAATGGACATTTTCTCTAATTTGCTCAAATTTGGCATAATGTTTTTCTTTATATTCCCTTTAACCTTCTTAACTGTGATTTACCAATATTTTATACTCTTCAAATTTCTAATAGTGTTTATTTGTGCCGTCTCCCTTTCTTTTACTGGCTTGTTTTGCCCAGATACTTGCCAGTTATATTAATCTTTTTAAAAACACACTTTTGCCATTGTAAATTCCCTCTACTTTTCTTTGTTCTTATAAAATTCTTTTCTGCTCTTTTACTTTATTGGATTTATTTGTTTTTTTTTTTTCTAACTTCATACATCAGGGATTAGCTCATTAATTTTTATACTTTTCTTTTAGATATATACATTGAAGTATATGAATTCCCCTCTGAGTACTGCTTTAGCTGCAAAAAATAAATTATTGTTCAGTTTTAAACATTTTCTGCTTTCCTTCACTATTTATTTCTTAACCAGTGAGTTATTAAGAAGTTTGTTAATAAATTTATGCATGCTTGTTTTTATATGTGTGTTTATTTCCAAATGTATGTTTTCTTTTGAAATGTTTTTTGTTTTCAATTTTTTAAATTAATTAGTTATGATTAGAAAATATTTATGATGAGGGGCGCCCATGTGGCTCAGTTGGTTAAGTGGCTGCCTTCGGCTTGGGTCATGATTCCAAGGTCCTGGGATCGAGCCCTGCATCGGGCTCCTTGCTCAGTGGAGAGCCTGCTTCTCTCTCTCCCCCTCTCCCTGCGGCTCTGCTTACTTGTGCTCTCTTTCTAGCTCTCTGTCAAATAAACAAATAAAATATTTAAAAAAAAAAGAAAAAATATTTATGATGATACCAATTCTTTTTAAACTGTTCATTCTTTTATAACATATAGTCAGTTTTCCTTGCATTCTACATATGCTTGAGAAGAATATTTATCTCTAAATTCTTATTCTTCCTTAGGTCAGTTAGTAATTATGAATTCCAAATCTAATATAGTTTTATGCATATTTTGCCCAAGCCACTATTTACCACTAGAGCATTGTTAAAATAGTGGCTTGTCAAATTTCCTTGCAGTTGGGTTAATATTGTTCTATATCTCCTGAAGCTATGCTATTAGGGACATACTGTCTTAGGAGTGATCCAGTGCAGCTAATATAGACTTGTGATTCACAAGATCCAATAAAATGCCATTTACCTTTAATTGTTACTGATGAGGAAGAATGTAGGAAGATTTCAAGATAGATGGAAACAGTAAATAGCAAATTCAATTCAGTCAGGTAGGACCACTGACTGAATGAGAGTCAGAGAGTCTAGTCTGACATGAAAATTAAGTTGTGACTCAAATCCTAAAATGTGGGCTAGGGGATCACTTCCAGGCCTTTGTTCAGGAAATACTGCTGTAGATATAATCAGGTTCAGTGTATTTTATCAGTATTGTTCATAAGAATCTGGTTGGTTACTCAGCAGGCATTTCAGGTAATTAAAACACTTCTTCAAGCTGAAAAAGCAAAACCAAAAATGTGTAAAAAGTGATTCTAAACAGTCTGAGGTGAGATAATTATTTCCTTCAAGAATTAGCACTTTTTTTTTTCCCCCAGAGAAGATTTGGAATTATTTATAATTGCTCTCTAATATTTCTGTCTATGGTCAGAAAACCATTTCTTAAAGTTTTGTTTGAGAATTAGATCTATTGGAGTAATAGGTTACCTTGTAATTACAGTTGCCAACTGCTTGATTAGGTCATTGATTTAGTTGTCTGATTTTAAAATAAGGTGTTACTATTTCACATACATTGTTAGAATGCTTAAGAGATTTTAAGAATTGCCATAAAAGAAGTATAATTTATTATATTTGTAAAATGTGTTTATGTATTCAGTAAATTTTGTCACATAGATAGTTGAATTAATCAAGGAGGAAATTGAATATATTAAATTTATGAACACAGGTTAAGATTGAAAGTGTTTACACTAACTTTATAAATTGAAAAAATATTAGATAATGTTCTCTGGTTTTCCCTACAGCCAGTTTTCCTCTCATTCCAGACAGGAAGCATGCCTATACTTTGGAACTTTCTAGTGGCTGGTAGGGGTGTGTGATTATTTCCAGCTAATGGGTGTCATTTCCAGATTGAGGCTTTTAAGGGCCATGTGAGGGACTCTAGTGCTCTCCGCCTTGTTGCTCCATACCCAAATCTTCTTGCTAAGATGGTGGCATCGAAGTTGGAGACGCACAGCCCAGGTCTTGGAGAGACTTGTGTGGTATATGAGCCGTTTGGTGATATGACTTACAAAACAGTGATATGACTTACAATGTGAGGCAGAAATGACCTTTTGTTTATTTAAGCCAGTGAAATATTGTTTTTCGTTGTTTTTGCAGCATGATCTATCCTGTCTTGACTGGATAAAGCTATTGGTCTCTGGGGAGGGACTGAAAGATGCGGCCTTTCCTCAGAGATTAGGAGACAGGTGGCAAGAAAATACATATGGGGGCTGGAAAAGTTCGTAACCTTATTCCGTGGCAAAACAGTTTCTAAAACTTTCAACTATGGTAGTTTGAGAGGCAAATTGTGTGCTTACTTCATAGTGTCTGTGGTGGAAGAGGTTGTAAAACAGTAGTAGGGGCCAGCCAGTCCTGGCAATTCATGGTACTGTGTTACAAGAAAGATACGGCACAGTAGGGAACTGACAGTTTCACAGGCAAAGATGAGATGGAACAAAAATATTCTAGAAAGTTGGAAACTTCCCGTATTATAAGATGTCAACTGACTATATATTCTTCTAAAGAATAGGAACTGGAATTGATGATGTCTTTGAGTGATAAAGACTGATTAAAATTCAGACTTGGGATAAAGACAAAAAAAATTAAGATTATCTCCGTATGACTAGTTCTGAGTACCCTAGTGGATCCCTGCGACAACTTTGGCGGGGGGAGGGAAAGGGGAAGTCTGCAAAGTAAAAACCATTTTCATGATGAAAGAAAGACCTTATTTGCCTTTTTCACTTTCACTGCCTCATAGGCTCACAGGGCACAGAAAGTACATTGAAATGATTTCAGTATATGTGCTGCCGAAGCGAGCACAGAAAGTACATTGAAATGATTTCCAGATTCCACATTGCAACTACCCTTTAAGAAATTATCAGTTGTTAAGTATCAAAGGATAGCCACAGTTATCTAGAAAGACTATTCAAATACTTTTTTATTTCCTAACTACTCATGTGTGTGAAGCCAAGTTTTCTTCCCATTCCTCAAGACCAAAACAATACAGGGCAGCAGGTTTGATACTGAAGCTGATATGATAATCTAAGTGAAATATGGCAGATTTACTGTTCCCCAATATCTAAGCTCCTCTACTACCTCAGCATTAGATGGCAGAATACATTCCATGTTTCAGACCTCTTTTCAACATGTACGGACAGCAAGATATGAGAAGAAGTAGTGTGCAACTTTTGTGAGTTGTCTTTAAATGGGGGGGCTACTCTCTTACCCCTTTCCTGTTCCCTGTTAGCTAGAATACTGATGTAATCTTGGAGCTCCTGCAGCTACTATGTGCCATGCCTTAGAGACTGTTCACTTTGAAGTTACTTACTTGAGAGTATAAAACCCTATGGATTTTACCAAGGTTAATTTTTTTTTTCTCGAGCATATAGCTACAATTAAACTTAGTTAAAATAAGAACTTCCACAGAAACATTACTTACATCATTTTGTTCATAAAACTTTTATAATAAAAATTTTAAATACACATAAACATATTACTAGGCTGTAGAGGAAATACTTCAAATCATTATAAAACAGTTAGGATTAGTCCTTGCTACTACTTAACTTGGGACAGGATATAGAGGCTCATCCTTGCAAAGAATAGTCCAATTTTAAATCAGTCGCCTACCTTTTGTTTTTCTCCTTGGGGCTTACATGTGAATAATGCTCTGTCCACAGTATCTTAATATGCATGACATGATTTGTCTGTGCTGTGGTCTCATGAGCCACTTGCTGTGATTTATTTTATAGGTTCTGAAAATAATTTAGTGTATCTTTCAGGTAGTTCTTAAGATACCTGAAAATAAAATTCTTGCCATAGTATATATCATTTACATATTGAGTCTGCCCACCCCTAACATATCTTTCATATCAGATGACAATCCATTTAAAAATTTTTTTAAAAATTTATTTGACTGATAGAGATCACAAGTAGGCAGAGAGGCAGGCAGAGAGAGAGGAGGAAGCAGGCTCCCTGCTGAGCAGAAAGCCTGATGCAGGGCTCGACCCCTGAACCCTGGGACTATGACCTGAGCTGAAGACAGAGGCTTTAACCCACTGAGACACCCAGGCGACCCCATTTAGTAATTTTTATTTGATGTGACAATAGACAAGCAGAAAAGATAAACTTTATCACGTATATATAGAAAGTTGGAAAGAATAGGAACGTATTAATATTAGTTATGTCTGGGAATTTAGATTGTGGGTGTGTGTGCATATTTTCAATTCATTCCACAGTGAGTATATATTATGTAAGAAAAAATACTAGAGGAAAAAAATTAAATTAGCAAATTCAATGACACTAAATTGTTAAGAATGAATGCTTTCTTTAACCTACATGCAGAAAATCCAATTATAATAAAACTCTGTCATCTTCTACTTTACCAGCTAAAGAGCTCCAGAATCTGACAGTTTTTAAGATGCCTCTAGGAAAAAGTTCTCAATCAACCCCAACCTAAACTAAATCTAATTTGAATAGAGCCAAGCTGGGATTTGGGAGTGAATTTGCTAGAAGTGTGCTACTTAATTCTCTGGATGATATTTTTGATGAAAAATTACATTGTTCCTCTTTCTGACAGGGTTGACAGGCAGACAGCTGTGGTTTACATGTATAAGTTATTGTAATTTTAGAATATAATAGAATGTGATGCTGGCAGGAAATTCAAACATTATCCAATAATGAAAATTAAAATAAACACAGATTCATGAGGGGATATATATATATATACACACACACACACACATATCTTACAAAAAATTGAGTAAACTTCTATATGTTAAAAGTATAAGCTAGAAAAAGAAATATAAACAAATATTGAAGTTTTGAAGTTTAGTTAATGGTGTGCATGAAGAAGTATATAAAGATCGAGTGTACTGATGTCTGAAACATACTTTGAACAGCATTTAGTAAATAATATGCACTGATGGGTAAGTAGCCATGTAGACAGTGATAAATCAGATAGAAAGATAACACTAATTATAGAATCTAGAGGAGGGTTTGTGGGTGCTTGTTTTAAAATTATATTAATTTTTCTGGAAGTCTGAAAGTTTCCATAAGATGTTGAAAAAAGTAGAATCTAGAATATATACACCCTTAAATATTTAATATATGGTTTTTGACAGAAAAGAAGAGTCTGGAATGGAGATGCATACCACAATATTATTCACTTTGAAATACTTTGGATATGCACTCAATTTGTCTTTGATCATGATATATGTATTTATATATTTAAGCTTGTTTTTAATATTTACTGAATTCTTACTCTGTACTACATTTTGATTACTTGATTCTCAAAAGAAGAAATAAGTGCTGTGATTATTCTGTTTTTACAGGCAGGCAATATAAGGCTTTTGGAGGCTACATTACTTACCTGAGGTCATGTAACCAGTGAGCAGAATTGAGAATTTAACCTGAGCTGTCTGAATTCAAGTCTGCATAATTAACCACAGCACCATAGTTCTTTTGCTACAGTACACATTAAATGTGTGTTGGACTTATGCCTTCATACTGAAACAGCCAAAGACAGCTTTTTATTCTTCTGGCTGAACCTGCTGACAAGGCCAAAGACTTCAGTTTTACTTTTACCTAACTTCCCATTCTTTGTCTCATGAATGAGTAGCTAAGATTAAAATGGATTTCCCCCTGAAACTAACTAGACATAGAGATGAACATTTCCTGTTCAGCTGACTGAAACTTTCCCTGATTACAAAACAATTGTAACTGAATCACTCCACCTCTAACTTGTCTACCTCCCCTTATAAAAAATCTAAGGCAAAACTATCCTGTCAGATACTCTGATCTTTGGATCTAGCATTCTTTATTACAATAGCCTGAATAAAATCAATCTCCTACTTGTTTAATTTTTCTTTGATAATATACAAATGATTTTTCTCTATGAACATATGATATAGTGAAAAAGAGAGTATTTGGGCTTGGTGATACAGTTAATAAACTCAGTTCTGCAACTTACTAAGTATATGGCCTAGAGAAGATGGCAAAACCAATAAATGACATTCTTTAAAAAAAAATACAGAAAATGATAGATTGCTTATTCAAGGTCTCAGATAACTCTATGAAAACTTTTACTGTAAGAATTTCACTGTACTGTCATTTTCAATGCATTTTATTTTGTTGTTTTTTGCATGTGTGTCTGCTTTGTTAGGTTCATTAAATAGTATCAGTAAACCCTGTTCAGAGAACTGTTACAGAGAAAACACACGATTTGATTATTCAAGGGGAGAAAGCACCAATTGTTTCTTTATCTTGTCTTTAAAATAAAAATATCCTTAATAACTATTCCAGAATGATTACTAGAATGCATAACATATAAGTATGCTTAAATGTAAATCCATGGTCTTCAATGGGGGGCTCAAAGTATGTTATATCTAACATTTTTAAAATTAATATTTCAGAAATATCTCACCTTTGTTTTTATTTTTATTATGAAATATTAAATAAATATAATAGTACAGAGACTCAGGTGCCAACCCATTTACTTATCACTCACATTTAACAAATGATAACCTTTTGTTACATTCACTTCATAATTTTAGGACAAAGGATGCTTCAGGAAGACTTTATTTATTTATTTATTTATTTTTTCAGGAAGACTCTAAACTCTCTTCTCCACTTCATGCCCTACTCTTACTCCTCAGACAACAGAGATAGGAGCTCTCCTACATTGAAGTAAAACTTTCTGATTGGTGGTTTTATATTTTTACAACACTGCATATCCTTCCCATCCATGGGTTTATATATTTGCTGCTTAAATCAAGCTTTCTTTATACTCCTTTTACCACCTTCTATTGT
This sequence comes from Mustela nigripes, assembly GCF_022355385.1. Taxonomy (NCBI): domain Eukaryota; kingdom Metazoa; phylum Chordata; class Mammalia; order Carnivora; family Mustelidae; genus Mustela; species Mustela nigripes. The sequence goes on along the minus strand of NC_081563.1, from coordinate 48,313,357 downwards.
AGAAACTATATATTATAGTTCTATTATTTTAGAAGTTAATATGCACATTTTTACTTAACTAAATCAAAAGTTAACCAGTATTTTCCTTCTGCATACATAAAGAACAGAGAAAGTTTTATTCTCATTGACTATCCCAATATTCCAAGTGTTGGTGTCTAATGTTTTAGTTTCAACTTGTGTATTGACCTTCTCCAACTTAATAAATATACTTTTTAAGTTAGTATTTCCATATGTTGTATGAAAATTACTTGTTCACTTTTCTTCCTCTGTCTCATAGTTGATTTCCAAGTCTTATCTCTTTCTTATCAAAATATTTTTGTATTTCCTTCATCTTCAGTGGCAAACTCAAACTTTGTTTGAAAATAACTTTAATTTTTCCTTCAGGTTCTTTCAAACTGTATAGGCTGCCAATGAATATTTCCTTAGCACTGGAGACATATTATGCCTTAGTCCTCTGTTGATATTTAAGAGAAGTGTGACTTCAGTCTAGTTATTCCTCATTTGTGGGAAATCTGACTTTCTCTGTAATTGTTTTGCAGATGTTCTCTTTGATTTTGATATTCAGAAAATTTTCATATGATACATCAGAGTGCTTTAATGAGATGAAGTCTTGTGTCTTTTATCAATTCCAGAAACTTTTGGCATTGTCTTTTTACATTTGCTTTTTGTGAACTTTATGTTTTTTTCTGAAAATAATATCAAGCATATATTAAAAATTTGTCTTTAGTCTCTCTAGCACACTTATTTTCATACTTCTAATCTCCTCATTTCTTCTCACTGCATGTTGGTAATTTCTTCAGATTTATTTTCCAGAACACATTATTATACTAATTGTGTCTAATGTATGGTTCAAACTATTCATTAAGCATTTAAGATTAATGACAGTGTTTTTCAGTTCTGGAAGGTTGTCTCTTTTTAAATTAGTCTGTTCTTGTTTCACAATGACTCATTACTATAGGTAATATATGTATGATGTTGAAGGAGAGCAGAATTTACCACCAGAAAATATATCTCTTTGGCATAAGGATTATTTTAGGCTGATTATTTATTTTTTCTGTATATTTTTTAATTATATTCAGTTATAGGCTGATTATTTAAAAACAAATAAAGAAATGAAAAACAACACACACTGGAGAACTGCCAAAAAACAAATATAAGTTACCCTTTTTGAAGAGACATTTGGTGATCTCAGTTTGCTAGGAAGAGGAAGATGACCAAATCTCTAGAAACTCATCGATGGAGAAGGCAAATATTTAAATTGGTAGAACAACCATATCCTTGTTTAGTGTTCTTTGTCTGATAAACTCCCATAATTGGTCCCTTACTACCCTGCCACTTCCTCTTTTGTCTTTAGCTGGACAGGGTATTTAAGGTGATTCTTTGGGCCAAGCTGGGGAGTTACTCAGTTTTCCTGGGTCCCTCCCACAATTACAGGAGGTAAACATGTTATTGAACTTCTGTTTGTTTTTCTCTTGATCTGTCTTTATTAAAGGTGGGTCTTGGTCAAGAATCTAAGAGGGTAGAGGGAGAATTATTTTTCCTCCCCCACCATTTTTAATTAATTAAAAATTTTATATTATATAAAATATATATAAAATTATAAATATATATATATATAAAATTATATATATATAAAAAAAGCTTATAAACTTTTTTTCTGTCACGTTTTACAAAACTATCCTCAGTTTTCTCTTTATCCTTCATTGATTCATGGTATTCTATGCTGCAAAATAGTGTTATTTTCACATAATCAACTATCTCATTGCATTTGTTTTGTTTTGGGGGTATAGCTCAGTGATAGAGCATTTGACTGCATTTGTTTTGTTTTGTTTATGTTCAGAAAGACTGTCTTTATCTGAAAATTATATAAATATTTACCTATATTTAGTTTTAGAATATTTATTGCTTTTATTTCTGTAAACCATTAAACCTTCAGTTTTTTAAATTTATTTATTTTTTATTTTTTAAAAAAGATTTTGTTTATTTATTTATTTGACAGAGAGAGGCACAGCAAGAGAGGGAACACAAGCAGGGGGAGTGGGAGAGAGAGAAGCAGACTTCTTGCTGAGCAGGGAGCCTGACGGGACTCCAGGATCATGACCTGAGCTGAAGGCAGATGCCTAACGACTGAGCCCCTAAACCTTCAATGAATTTAAAATTATTCTTAGTGAATTGCTTAATGGAGGAATATATGTTAATTTCCCGTGGTAGCTGTTTGTCCTATGCAATTTTTGAAATAATCCAACATTTTTCTTAATGGAATTTTATATTTTATCTTTCTCAAATGATAGTTCCTCTCTGAACTCTAGGTTCTCTAACATTTTCTGCCATTTATCATAGCTTTATTACTCTTTAAGAAAATTTTAACTGTAACTCTTAATCTTCATAGTGTAAATTTCACCTAGTCATTTTTTTCAAAATTGTTTTTCCCTTAAATTGCTAATCTAAAATAGAATTTGATAGGAGCCACCAATATGACTGTTCTGAAAAATTCTCATTAAAATATGCCTGAAGTAACAGAAAGAAGCAAAATCTCATAGCAACATTGGGGAATAAAGACCGACAGCCTGATGCCAGAATCTGGGAGGAATTGTCACTAATTATAAGGTAGATGGAACAGTAATAAGGAAATATCTTTAAAGGTTCAGCATATGATATTCTCTGACTTAGAGTCAAGAAATAGACACCTTCCAAAAAGAAGTAGGAGGCTTGATGGAATTGATGATATGAATATTAAAATTTTGCTCCCATGATTCTGAGCCTGTACCACTCAGGTTTAGGTGGTTACACGGCTATGCTTTCTGTTTCAACTCTCATCTTCTTTATTGCTCTGTTCCTCTGCCCCAACTTCATTAAGTTAGAGGTTTACAATATGGGAAGATAATGTGTCTATACATGTGTGTGTGTGCATGTGTGCATATGTGCACACAATTTGGGGTTGTATGAAGGCCTGAAAATGGTATCATTTGGGGAGATACTGTCCACATGAGTAAAGTGTTATTTATTTGGGTAGTGAGAAAGAACCATCCTGCTCTAGGGCATGATAGGAAAGTAATTTTTCCTATGCAAGTATTTTTTTTGCAATTTCTCTGTAATGGAGTTTGGGGAATAATAAAGTTAAGAGCTCTAATCTATCATTTAAAAAATGGAATAATTCAATGCACTGAAGTCTAGAAACTAAGCCTTTTATAAACAGACCGTGTTGATAAACTAGAAAAATCAGTAATTGGACATTTTCACACTGGATTATCTATGATATTATTGCATTTAGCAGCATAACATATTTTTCATTCCTAAATGCAATGCAAAAGAAGGTAGCAAAAAAGAGCAAATAGTCTAACTTATCCAAATAAATACAACCACTATTAGCAGTCACCATAGTCAATCTTTTTATTTTCAATATTGTCTACTTAAAATGCCTGTGGGCAAGTGCATATTTAGAAAGGGAGGGAAATATTGCAATATCTGGGCTTTTACCAGAGCAGAGCAGGGCTGAAAAGCCAGGAATTGTCCAGGTAGACAGGTGCTTTTAAAATACAAAGCCCCTCTCTCCCACCCCTTGGTAAAAAGGATAAACACAGACAACAATTTGGGAAAGCTGAGACTTAAGGGAATTCCAAGAGTTTCACAGGACAGGTGCCAGGATTTAATGGAGGTGTCATGGTGCATGCATGGTTCCTGCATCAGCTGGGAAAATACCATCTATCCTTCGCTGGATGCCGCTTGGTTTTTCCTAATGAGGGAGACATAAGGGTTGTAGGTGTGTCCACCTGCCCAGAACCATCACCAAACTAAGGAATGGCCATAGTGAAGACTACCTTAGTGGTTGTAAATAATATACAATTGGGTATGCTAGGCTTTGGCCTCATTATTAGCAAAGTCCTTTCTCTAGGATTGTTTATGACCAAGAAAGTCTCCCTCTTTTTGTTTCCTCAGTGGAGCAATGGGAGAGAGAAAACCAGCTCACTGGAGCATGAGGATTTTGAGCAACCTTTTTCATGTCAACTTTTGGAGCGTCATGTCTTTTTTCAACATCAGTCACGCAGCAGGGCATCCTCTTTCTCTAGCTCTTTACCTGGGTAAAGAGGTTGAAACAGTCTTACAGAGACACCTTCTCCAAGCAAATCCTTTCTTGGAGACAGGCAAAGACTGCTTATAAAAAACCTCAAAGGTTGCAGAGGGATACTAGTGGCTTTGGTAGTAGAGATGACTTTTGTGAAGGATGTGCAAATAGGTTCACCTGATGTCTTCTTGCTCTAGGTTTATGTTAACTATCCTCTTGGTTCTTCCCAGGGCAGGACAGATGCATTCCAGGAAGACAGTTTGGAGATAGGCAGGACATGCAGCCTTGTGGGAATCAGAGCACTATGACGACTGTAATCAAAGGGCTTATTGAAGGCCCTTCAGTTTATGATTTTCCAAGCACCTCCTACTGACAAGAAGTTCAGGAGAGGCCTAGGCTGCTCAGACTCTCTGCCAGTTACGAAGATATTTTCTTCCAGCTTCCAATCCACTCTTTTAGATTCATATTTGTGATGGTGAGACAGGTTTTCTGCAACCTAGTATCTGTTTTCCAGCTGTTAGGCTCTGCCAGAACCCAATAGGAGACAGTAAGGGGAGACTGGAAAGCCAAGGAAGAGTCAGCTTCTTGTCCCCCAGATCATCTAGCAACACTTCTCCAGCCCTGCAGCAGCAACTCGCTCCTGTAATACCAGTGAATCCAATTTGCTATTCCTTTATCAACTCACAGAACCAACTTTAGAGATTCCATCACCTACCAAGAAGCACTCCCTTCTTAGAGGCCTGGATTCCGGATTTACAGGACCTTGTCTTTAAGTTTCTAAGTTTTAATATTTCTAACCTTTTCTCTTTGTTCCACCATCTCCAGAAATGGAAGCTGCATCTTGTAGTTACTATGCTGAGTTCTCTTTGTTAAAGTATTATGTGGCTTTTGTCTCCTGATTGGCCATGGACTGGTCCAGATCCTGTGTCATGGATTCGAGAAGCTCACTTTCTTACCACTTGGAGGATAACATAGAGCAGAATGTAGTATGCCGTCTTTTCATGGGCCAGATGGGTTTGGAGGGCTTAACAAGCCTGTAAGGAAGGATCACTTGGGATATAGGGGCCTTCAGGAGTGTGTTCAGTGGGATAGGGATTGCAAGGGAGGCCCCAAGGCTGGAGGAAGCTGCTGTACCTCCATAAGTGTGGCCCAATGAGACTCCCAGCTCCTTGCCAAAGTGGTGCCCCTTAGGGCAATACCATTGTGTTCAAGTGCCCCTGCTTTCAGAATATGACTAGGCAGACTTGTTCAGATGGGCACAGTAAGAGCCACAGGTGGGCTGGGGGGTTCCTTCTTCATCTGGCTTTGGTTCTTGAACTGTTAATGGGAGGCCCAGCTAGGAAGGCAGAGACTGGAAGCTGAGGTTTCGCCCAGTGCTAAGAAGTGGTGCTTCTGCTTGCAGACCTAGGGTGGAGGGTATCCTAACTTCCACTCAGCTCTAGCCTGGGTGGGGCCAGAAGCTGAGGCCTGGTGTCCCACAGACTGGACCTGTCTCCACTGAGGCAACTGGGGAGTTAGGGAGGCTTTAGCTGACATCCAGACTGTTCCACTGTTTTTGTGTACTGTCCCTCCTCAAACGCCCCCAAATTTTAATTCACTATTAATTCAGCTGACATTATTTTGGTGATCAGAAGTTTTAATTTTAAGTAGCATATAGACTAGATAAGATTTTAAACAGAATGAATATACACTAGAATTCAGGCTTTTGAGATAGAGACTCTATTTTATTCACTGCTCTGTTTCCAATGCCTGAAATAGTGCCTGGGTATTCCATGAAATAGCCATTGGATTTGTTATCCCCGAACATATTCAGTTTCAAAAATCTTTTTCACATAGCTTCTTCAAGTGTTTAAAAATATTTGTCTTTAATATTGGCACAGAAAGGAAAGAAAAGTTTGATATCACCATCCAAAGGTAATTTTAATACTCTTTCATATATATATTTATACATAGATAAATAAGTTATGTATAAATATATCTAAAATGTCTATTTAGTAACATTTAATATAAATTGGCTAGGGTCTATGTATTATTTTATAACATGATTTTTACTTACTATATAATAATTTTTACTTACTATATAATAATTTTCATTCAGTGACATTAACATTTTTTATAATATAATTTTATATAGGTTATATAGGATTTTATAGTTCTTAGGTATAATAACTTGTTAATTACTCAGGTATGTAGGATGTTCATATGTATTCTTGATATCATAACCAATTATTCAAAGAATACCTTTGAATCTAAATTTTTTAAACCTTCACGCATATTTCTTTTGGATAAGTTCCCAGAAAGGAAATTGCTGGGTAAATAGGTGTGGAATTTTTTTTAAGGCTATTGATATGCTTTATAAATTGTTCCCTGTGATTTCCGCACCACTTCATTCTCCTGTGAATAGCACATAAGTGCCTGGTTCCATGCCTCTTGAATACTGGATCTTAGAATTTAAAAGCACCATGGCCATTTTGTGAGGTGCAAGACCTGTTGCTTATTTTGTTTATGTGTCTTTAAACCAGAAGGCCTTTATACTTTCCATCCTGATACCACGTCTTTATTTCTTCCTGTGGCTTTACCAAGATAAATCCTATTGATTACTTTCCTTATTCTTTTGCCTCTTGAGGCTTCATTCTTAATTTGTGCCTTCTCTTTTATTGCTGGTTTATCTTCAACAAACAGAACCTACATTCTTGATCATTCACAATCACATGTTTCAGACATACTTTGGATTTTGCACTGAAGGAAGATTTTCACATGGTACCTCTATGTACAATATAAGTAAGTTTAGGTTAATCAAAAGAAATGAGGCAAATAGAAAATGACAGTGGGAAGAAGGATGAAACTGTAACTGGGGTTACTGTCAAAACACAACCTTGGGGTGCCTGGGTGGCTCAGTCGGTTTAGTGTCCCAATCTTGATTTGGGCTCAGGTTGTGATCTCAGGGTTAGGGGACAGAGTCCCACATCAGGCACCATGATGGGCACGGAGTCTACTTAGGATTTTCTCTCTCCCTCTCCCTCTGTTCCCACCCTCATCTCCCTCTCTCTCTTTCTCATTCTCTCTCTCTTTAAAAAAAAAAAAATATATATATATATATATATATGCAGACTAAAAATTCATACATGTCTTATAAATATGTGAATAATTTGATTTGATTTTAACTTTCTGGTGGACATTATGAAGAAGGAACCAAAATAAATGACTGTTTGTAGTCAAGCAAACAAATCAGTTATTCAGGAGATGCACAAATGTTCCTAAAATGAGAGTTTTCTCCCTTCTTCCCCAACACACAGTGGGCTCTCATGAAGAAAATGACATACAGGGGGGCGCCTGGGTGGCTCAGTGGGTTAAGCCGCTGCCTTCGGCTCAGGTCGTGATCTCAGGGTCCTGGGATCGAGTCCCGCATCAAGCTCTCTGCTCAGCAGGGAGCCTGCTTCCCTCTCTCTCTCTCTCTCTCTGCCTGCCTCTCCATCTACTTGTGATTTCTCTCTGTCAAATAAATAAATAAAATCTTAAAAAAAAAAAAAAAAGAAAATGACATACAATGTCATCAGTTCCTTTTTCAAATATATCCTGTAGGAGATATAATGTGGTTTCAGAGGCTTTCACTTGTTAACCTCAAAGGTCAAGGTTACAAGCAGCGCCTGATTCCAAAACCTGGGCTCTTAGTTGCTGGGCTCTTCTGAGTAAATTCTCTCTAGGCTGTTAGCATTGCTCCAAAAAGGTTTTAGGGTCAAACCATTTATATTTGGTAAGGGACAATTGAACTAACTTAGCCACATTGTTTCTGGGATATTCTAGCTGAAGTCAAAGATATATTTTATAGAATAGTACACAGAAGGCATCCGTTATGAAATCACTTGTTGACTTGAGTACTGATAAACCCCAATTAGGAGTCCAAGTCCTTCTTATCCAATATATATACCCTTTCAATGTAGATCTTGTAGAAAGTCCTAAATTTACTTACATCAATATTATTTATTCAATAAATATTTTTAGGATGCTTATTTTGCTCCTGGCAACATGCCTGTTGCTGGAACAAAACAGTGATAAGTATGATTTATTCTAAAAGCTCAGAACTGGGATCCAAACTTGTGGAGGAAGGATGGGCAAGTTTCCCATGAGGGAATGACAGTTTAGCGGAGGCAGGCTGAAGGATGGCTAGGGGAGAGACGGCTGAGTAGGGGAAGACTGTGTACTAGGCATGGAGAAGACTGCAAGAAGGGGTCATGGACCCAGAGGACCTGCAAGACGCTCCATGGGCCTGCACTAAGCAGGGCAAGTCCAGGTGGGTATGCAACAAGGCTGCAGAAGCAAGCAGGAGCCAGTTCATGTAGGAGCTCATGTCTCAAGCTGAACATTTCAGACTCTTATGGATAAAAGAAACCATGAGACATGCTAAGCATTAGCATTTTGTTGTGATACTTGCATTTCAGACAAGAAAGCAAGATCTATGAAGAGAATGGATTGGATGGAGAAGAGACAGGACTGGTTGGTAGGAGCTGAAATGAGGGCCCAGAATATGATGACAGGGACCAGGGTGGTGTGAATAGATATGGAGAGATGTTGATCAATTTTAGATATATTTCAGAGGTAGAATCAAAGTACTTGGTGGTAGATCATTGGGTTTGGAAGATGTAGCTTATCAAGAGTCCTTCCAGGTGAACAAGGGTCCTTCTGGCATGAGCAAATAGATAACTGCACCAACTTTTAATGTGGGGAAAGTCAATGGGGGAAGAAAATTTGAGAAGGGAAGAATTTTAGTTTTGGAGATGATTAGTTTGAGAAGTTTTAGGGACATTTGAGTGAAAGTAGTAATGAGGTATATATCAATTATAAAGGTCGGGCATCAGAGAAGAGATGCATCAATGCTTTGTGGTGAGTACGAGGAATAAGTTGAACTATGAGAGTCTAAATACTGACATGGCCAGAGGTAGTAGGAAATTAGGAGAGCATGTGATGACAGGTGCAAAGAGGAGATTTCTCAAGCATGCTGTGGTCAACCAAGTAGACTTTTGAGGAGAAAGAGAACACAAGATGGAGACCAACAAGGGCCCGTTCTCTTTAGAAGCCTAAAAGTTCCTGACAATTCTAGTGGAGTAGATGGAAGAATTTATGGTTGGTGAGGACATGAAGTCAGCATATGCAGATGTTCTTTGAGAGACATTTTGCCTTGAAATGGAGTCAGCTTGAGCGGATTGTAGGTTTCAAGGAAAACATTTTCAACATGGGAGACACAGAGAGTATCTTCCATCTAACTGAAGGAATCTGAGAGCGGGTGGAAGATCAAGAAAATAACAGTAGATTGAGGTCCCTGGGAGGGTAGTGGAGTGCTGTGCTGCTCGAAGCACTGGCCCTGGATGGGAGGAGGGAAACACCTCCTTGTGCCCAAAGAGGGTTGGAGGAGAGCAAGGGTTCAGTTTTGTAGATTTGGTGGAGGGAATTTGAAGGAGCTCCCATCCATGGCTTCCGTTGACACTGTGAAGAATGAGGCAAGATAATCTGCAACGCTGTAGAAGAAAAGAGGGAGTGGGACTGGAAAATTGAGGAAAGGAAGAACTGTAGATGCAACTGTTTCCAAACATTTTGGGCTTCATGTCTCTCCAGAGAGTCATTTTATGTATTTGTTTTGCTTCCTTAACATGTTCTTTAAATTCCATTTAATTTATATTATTGCAGAAACAAACTTCCTTTTACACTTGAGGGGGGAAATAAACTACAACATTAAATAGTGTAAAATCCTCAAACACTAATTGTCTGGCAGACGTTTTTAGTTTTATACTATGTCCCGTGATCTAAGGTAATATGATTCATTTTCACTTGGATAAATTAATAGTTTTTTTTAGGATTTTATCTATGTTTTTATATTTATCTTTCCATCCACTATACTGGTTTATATTTTAAAGAGCTAAAAACAATTTTGGAAATTTAAAAAAAATGTAGTAGAAAGTAAAAGATGCCTATAATCAGTCAGTGAAATTATTGAAGATATTTCTCCCTTAGCATTGAAGACAGGAGACCCACTAAAGGATTTTCTCCTTTCTTTTAAAAATTGCCATTAAAGTCCTAAAGCCTCCTTGATTGTTTTTCTAAATTTGTAGGGGCTGTACTCAGATTGCTTATTGGTAATTCAAGCTTAAAATTTTAGCCTATTGATCTCCTCAAGAAGTGAAAACAGTCCTTTCCCTAGGGATCAAGCCACATCACTCACTACCTATTGTCGGGCCTGTGTTTACTTGCTTGAGGAAAGAATCACTTCTCTGTGTTTCAGGAAAATTTAGGTTTTTTTTTTTTTAAGTGACACTAATATTATAATTATTCCTGACTGAAAACATTGGCAGGAAAATGAAAAAAGTATTTGCCACTAGGATTGGCTGAGCATTCTTTTTAATTAGATTTTAAAGTTGGTGTTAAATAATAGGATAATAAAAATGCTGAAAATCCCGATATAAGGATTAGTCTCATCGTTTGAAGACTTTCATTAGTTGAATTCATTTTTACAATGAGCACTCACTAGCATGACCTCATTGCCAGTCCCCAAGAATTGCAAGTTGTTTGATTCTTTGAATCCTAGAGCCAGACTGCTGTAGATGACATCTAGTTCAAGTCTCTCAATTTTTCTATTTTTTCTTTTTATTATTGAAGCATAATTAGCATACAATATTATATTAGTTTCGGGTGTATAATATAATGATTCCACATTAGTATACATTTGCAAAATGATCACCACAATAAGTCTAGTTGCCATCCACCATGACACAATTATAAATTCTTTTCTTGTGATAAGAACTTTTAAGATGTATGGTCTCAGTACCTTCCATATTTGCAGTATGTAATTAACTGTAGTCATCATGCTGTCCATTCCATCTGAATGACTTATTTATTTTAAACTGGATGTTTGTACACTTGGTTACTTTCATGCATTTCGTGGACTACCCCCTAAACCCCCTATCCTCTGGCAACCACCAGTTTATTCTCTGTATCTGAGTTTTGTTTTGTCATGATGTTTAGATTCTATATCTGAGGGAAATCATATGGTATTTTTCTTTTTTTCTCTGATTTATTTGACTTAGCATAATACCCTCAATGTCTACCCATGTCACAAAGTCAATGTTTCATTCTTTTTTATGGCTGAGTACTATTCCATTGTGTGTGCATGTTACACATATATACACATATGTGAGAAACATCTACTTTAGCTGTTCATTCATCAATGACCTAGGTTGTTGTATTGTAAATAATGCTATAGTGAACATGAGGGTGCATATGTCTTTTCAAGTCAGTGTTTTTGTTTTCTTTGGATGAATACCCAAAGGTAGAATTGCTAAATCATATGTTAGTTCTATTTTTAGGTTTTTTTTTTTTGAGGAACCTCTCTACTGCTTTTTATGATGGCTGCACCAGTTTACATTCCCTCCAATAATATACAAGTTTTCCCTTTTCTCCATATCCTTTCCAACAAGTTATCTCTTAGTTTTTGGATAATAATCATCCTAACAGATGTGAGGTGATAGCTCATTGTGGTTTTGATTTTCATTTCCCTGATGATGAGTGATGTTGAGCATCAGAAATTGTGCCTGTTGACAATCTACATGTTTTCTTTGGAAAATATCTATTTAGATTCTCTGCCCATATTTTATTAGATTAAATTTTATTTTTGTTGCTGTTATTGAGCTTTCTGAGTTTGTTATATGTTCTGGATATTAACCTCTTATCAAATATCTTATCATTTATCTTACCAATTATGTGATCTGCCAATATCTTCTATTCAGTAGGTTGTCTTTTCATTTTGTTGATGGTTTTCTTTGCCATGTGGAAACATTTTGGTTTGATGTAGTCCCACTTGTTTATTTTTGCTTTTGTTGGCATTCCCTTTGGAGTCAGATCCAAAAAACATCACTGAGAGTGGTGTCAAAGTGATATGGCCTGTGTCTTCTTCTAGAAATTTGATCACTTCAGGTCTTATATTCAAGTCTTTAATCCATTTTGAGGTAACTTTAGTGTTGGTGTGAGATAGTGGTCCAGTTTCCTTCTTTGGTGTGTGGCTTTTCAGTTTTCCCCACCATGAATTATTAAAGAGACTGGCCTTTCCTTATTATATATTATTGCCTCCCTTGTCATAAATTAATTGGGTTTAGTTCTAGGCTCTCAATTTTATGCTTGGGTTTAGTTCTAGGCTCTCAATTTTAGTCCATCAATCTATGTGTCTCTTTTTATGTCAATAAATTTTGATGACTGTTTTGATGACTCTAGCTTTATAATATAGTTTAAAATCAAGGCATGTGATGCCTCCAGCATTGCTCTTCTTCCTCAAGATTGCTTTAACTGTTTAGCATCTTTTGTGGTTCCACACATACTTTAGGATTGTTTGTTCTATTTCCATAAAAAAAAAGGGATTTTGATAAGGGTTGCATTGAATTTGTAGATTGCATTTTAATAATACTTATTATTCCAATCCATAAGCATGGAATAGTTTTCAATTTATTTTTGTATTCTTCAATGTGTTTCATTAATGTCTTATAGTTTTCAATATACAGGTCTTTTACCTCTTAGATTATATTTATTCCTTGGTATTTTATTCTTTTTATGCAGTTGTTAATGGGATTATTTTCTTAATTGTTCTTTTTGATAGTTCATTATTAGTGTATAAAAATGCAACATATTTTCTGTATTGATTTTTGTACCCTGCCACTTTACTGAATTTTTCTATTAATCTTAACAGTTTTTTGGTGGAATCTTTAAGGTTTTCTATATATAGAATCATGTCATCTGTCAATAGTTTTACTTCTTCCTCTCCAATTTAGTTGACTTTTATTTATTTTCTTCCTGCCTAATTGCTCTGGCTACTTAGGCAGTACTATGTTGAGTATAAGTGGAAAGAGTCAGCATGCTTCTCTTATTTTTTTTTTCAATAAAGATTTTATTTATTTATTTGACCGACTGAGATTACAAGGAGGCTGAGAGGCAGGCAGAGAGAGAGGGGGAAACAGGCTCCTGGATGAGCAGGGCGTCCGACACAAGGCTTGATCCTAGGACCCTGGGATCATGACCTGAGCTGAAGGCGCCCCTCATACTTGTCTTATTCTTGACCCAAAGGGTAAAGCTCTCAGTTTTTCACCATTGAATAAGATATTAGTTACAGGCTTGTGATATGTGTCTTTTATAATGTTAAAATATGTTCTGTCTATATCCCCTCTGTTGAAAGCTTTTATTAGAAATGGATGTGGAAGGGCACCTGGGTGGTTCAGTGGGTTAAGCCTCTGCCTTCGGCTCAGGTCATGATCCCAGGGTCCTGGGATTGAGCCCCACATCAGGCTGTCTGCTCAGTGGGGAGCCTGCTTCCTCCTCTCTCTCTGCCTGCCTCTCTGCCTACTTGTGATCTCTGTCAAATAAATAAATAAAATCTTTAAAAAAAATAAAATAAAGTAAAAAAAGAAATGGATGTAGAATTTTGTCAAAGGCTCTTTCTGTTCCTATTAAGATGATCATATGATTTTTCCCCCTTCATTTTGTTATTGTACATTGTGTTGATTTATTTGCATATGTTGAAACATCCTTGCATCCCTGGAATAAGTCATACTTGATCATGGTATACGATCCCTTTAATGTATTGGGGGGGATTTTAGTGTCTGTGTTCATCAGGGATATTGACCTGTGATTTCTTTTTTTTTGTGGTGTCCTTGTCTGGTTTTGCTATCAGGGTAATGTTAGCTTGCTAAAATGGGTTTGGGATCATTTCTTCCTTTTCAGATTTTCAAAAGAGTTTGAGTATTAAAGTTAAGTATTAAATCTTTGAGTTTGAGTATTAAAGTTAAGTATTAAATCTTTGAAAATTTGGTAGAATTCACTAGTAAAGCCATCTGGAGTTGGCTTTGAGAGAATGGAGTTGTTCATTGGGAGAATGCTGATTATTAATTTAACCTCCTTATGAGTGATTGGTCTATTGAGATTTTCTATTTCTTCATGATTCAGTCTTGGAAGATTGTAGGCTTCTGGGAATTTATCCATTACTTCCAAGTTATCTAATTCATTGGTATACTGTTGTTCATAGTGGTTTCTTAGGATCCTATGTATAATAATATATGAGTATGTATGAATTACAGTTTCTTCTTTCTCATTTCTGATTTTGAGACCTCTCTTTTCTTTAGTCTAGTAAAAGTTTGTTGAGTTTGTCTATCTTTCCAAAGCACTAGTTTTAATTTCATTAATTTTTATTCTGTTGTCTTCTTATTTTCTATTCATTCATTTCCACTCTGATCTTTGTTTCCTTTCTCCTGTTAACTTTGTTTTTTTTTTTCCTTTTTTTTTTTTAAGATTTTATTTATTTATTTGTCAAGAGAAAAGATCAAAAGTAGGCAGTGAGGCAGGCAGAGAGAGAGAGAGAGAGGAGGAAGTAGGCTCCATGCCAAGCAGAGAGCCTGATGTGGGACTCAATCCCAGAAGCCTGAGATCATGACACCAGCTGAAGGCAGAGGCTTAACCCACTGAGCTACCCAGGTGCCCCTTAACTTTGTGTTTTATTTGTTCTTCTCTTTCTAACTCTTTTAAGTGTAAAGTTAGATTGTTTGAGACTTCTCTTGTTTTTTGAGGTAGGCATGTATTTCTATAAACTTCCCACTAGAACTACTTTTGCTGTATCCCATAGATTTTGATATGTTGTATTTCCATTTTTATTTGTTTCAAGGTATTTTTTGTTCTTTCCTTTGATTTCTTCATTTTAACCCATTTTGACCCATTGATTCTTTAATATTATCTTGTCTAATCTCTGCATATTTGTAATTTTTCTAGTTTTCTTCTTGCAGCTAATTTCTAGTTTTATATCACTGGGGTCAGAAAAGATGCTTGATATGATTTCAGTCTTCTTAAATTTATTAATACTTGTTTTGTGGCCTAGCACAAGATCTATCCTGGAAGATCTTATATCAGTCTTACAAGAATCCATGTCAATCTTACAACAATCTGTATTCTGCTGGTTTTGGATGGGATGTTCTGCATCTATCTACTAAGTCCTTCAGATTTAATGTGTCATTTAAGGCTCATATTTTCTTATCTATTTTCTGTCTGGATGATCTATTCATTGATATAACTAGAGTGTTAAAGTGTTCTACTATGTTGTATTGTTGTGAATTTCTTCCTTTAGGTTTGTTAATATTTGCTTTGTACATTTAGGTGCTCCTATTTTAGGTGCATAAATATTTACAAATGTTATATCCTGGTTTTGGATTATATCCTGTAGGGGAACAGAATTCGCCAGTTCACAGTATGTCTCTTTGGCATAAAGGTTATTTTAAGCTACCTATTTTTAAGAAACTGCAGGCAAACCCGGTAGAATTTACCTTTTTGTAGGAGACATTTACACTTACAAAAGAAATCTCCATTTGCAGGAGTGTTTCCCACTCTTTACCAGGAAAGAGGGGATGACTCAATCTCTAGAAATTCTTATCAGTGGAGAAGACAACTTAAATTTGTGTAACTACCTTACTCTTGCTTACTCTTGATTTCCCTGGTAACCTCCCATAACTGACTCCCCATCCCCAACATCTTCTTTTATGATTAGCTGAAAATGGTATTTAAGATGATGGCTTCCACCATTTGGGCGACTTTACTCGGTTTTCCCTATTCTCTGCCATGTAGTAGAGGTATACGTGTTATTAAGCTTTTGTTTGTTTTTCTCCTGTTCATCAGTCTCATGTCAATTTAATTCTTAGACCAACCTTGAACAGTAGAGTAATATTTTTCCTCCCAACACCCCTTTATTTTTGTTATGCTTATCTTTGTCTTTTGATACAGTCTTGGTTTTAAAATTTATTTTGTCTCATGTAAGTATAGTTATCCCTACTTTCTTTTCATTTCCATTTGTGTGAAACATCTTTTTCCATCCTTTCTCTTTCAGTCTGTGTATATCTGTATATCCGAGGTGAATTTCTTATAGGTAACATATAAATGTTTTTTATTGCGTCTTTTTTTTTTTTTAAATCCACTAGCCACTCTGTGTCTTTTGATTAGAGAATTAGTTCATTTGTATTTAAAATATTTATTGATAAGCATGATCTTATTGCCATCTGTTAACTATTTTCTGGCTGGTTTGTTTTCTCTCTGTTCCTTTCTTTTCTTTCTTTGCTTGTGGTTTGATGACTTTCTAGAGTGCTATGCAAAGATTCCTTTCTCATTATTTTTTGAGCATCTATAATAGGGTTTTACTTTGTGCTTACCATGAGGCTCACATATAACAACCTACATAAATAACAACCTATTTTAAGCTGATAGCAATTTAAGTTTGTATACATTCTAGAATTCTGCATTTTTATTCCCTTCTCCACATTTGATATTTTTGATGTCATGTTTTACATCTTTTCATTTTGTGTGTCTCCTAATTATTGTAGTTGTAATTATTTTTACTGCTTTTGTCTTTTACCCTTCATACTAGCTTTGCAGATGATTAATCCACTTTTTATGTATTTCCCTTTACTAGTGAGATTTTTGTTTACACTTGTTTTCTTATTACAAATTAGAACTCTTTCTTTTCAACTTAAAGAAGTCTGTTTAATATTTTTTGTAGGACTAGTTTAGTAGTGATGATCTTCTTCAAGCTTTTGTTTATCTGTTAAACTCTTTATCTCTCCTTCGGTTCCTTCCGGTCTGCAAAATTTCTGCTAAGAAATTTGCTGATAATCTCATGGAAGTTCTTTTTTATGTCACAAGTTGCTTTTTTTTTTTTTTTTCTTTTGCTGCTTATGGTTCTCTATATTTTTGACACTTTAATTATAATGTATCTTGGTGCGGGTCACTTTGGGTTCCTCTTGTTTGGAACTTTTTTGCCTCATGGACCTGGATGTCTTTTCCTTCCTTGGTTAGAAAAGTTTTTAGCGATTATTATTTCAAATACATTTTCTGCCCCTTTTCTTCTCTCTGCTTCTGGGACTCATAAGGCATATGTTATTCCGCTTGACGTTGTCTCTTTGGTCCCCTTACGCTATCTCTACTTCTTAAAATTCTTTTTTCTTTCTGCTGTTTCATTAGCGGAGTTCTCCTATCCTGTCTTACAGCTCACTGATTCTTCTGCTTCAACAAGTCTGCTGTTGAACCCCTCTAGAGTATGTCAGTTTAGTTATTGTCTTTTTCAGCTCTGTGACTTCTGTTTGGTACTTTCTTCTATTGTATATCTCTTTGTTGAAGTTCTCACTATGTTTACCCATGTTTCTCCCAAGTTTGGTAAGAATCTTTATGATCATAACTCTGAATTCTTTTTAGGTAAAATACGCATTTCTATTTCATTTAGTTTTATTTTTTCTGGAGTTTGATCTTTTTGAACATATTCTTCTGATTGTTTTTTAGGTTGACTCCACGTTTGTTTCTGTGTGTTAGGTGAAACATCCATCTCCTCTTGAAGGGGTGGCTTTATGTAGGAAATTAATCTTATCTTTCCACTTCATTGCCTAGCTTTTGGTTGTCTCTCTCGAATGGTCTTTATGATTACTTCTGATTCATGGGGCCCAGAAATGCAATCCCCTGCCCAGCCCCAGAGCCAGGTGGTCCAGGGGCATTCCCTGTGCATAGGCCACTCTCACTCTCTGGGTGTGATGGTGGCTGGAGGCGCAGTGCAGAGTGGTGTGGGGAGCTGGCTCACCAGTGCTAGTAGACTAGAGTGAGGATGAAAAAAATGGTCCTTGTCTGCATTTGCATCAGCAACGTAAAAGGAGAGTACAAAGATGGTCTCCACCCATACTAATGCTAGCAAGGTAGAAGGATGCCAAAAATGGTGTCTGCCAACTCCTCTACCCCTGGAGGGAGTCCCAACAGGCTTCTATCCTTCTGGCAGTTGACTTAGGGTTAGCAAATAAATTTCCCTCACCTATGTTCCAGGTGCTTTTTAATTTGCTTCTTTTGTCCTGAGTTCTGAAGAAAATGAGCCTGCCTGTGCACCCTTTAGGAGCAGAATCTCAAATCCCTAGACCTGTTTCTCCTGGTGGTAAGCCTCATTGGATTTTGAAGTTCGATGTTTTGAGGGCCTGTCTCTCTGAAACAGGTAGTGAGGGCTGTGGGGCCTCATGTGGGGCATAGACTCTGTTCCTCAAGAAAAAGCTTCGTTTTGTGATCTCCCTCTTGACTCTTCTTAACCGTGGGTTGCAGTGTCAGGGTGGGGTTTTTGGTAAGAATGTGTCTCTGCTTCATCTACCTGTCTCAATGTGCTCTTTTAATCTTTTTTTTTTTTTTTTTTTTTTTTTTTTTTGGTGGGAGATCTGTTCAGCTAGTTTTCAGAGGGAACAGTTGCATATAGAGCTGTGGATTTGTTGTGTTTGTGGGAGGAGAGGAGTTCAGGAACCTCCTATGTTGCCATCTTGAACCAGAACCTCTCACGTTTTCTTAATGGGAAAATTGAGAAGAAGGAGGAGGATATGAATTACTAAAGATCACAGGTTGGATATTGGTTTTACTGATAAATCTCAAGGCTGACACACAGTAATTGCTATATAAATAATTTTGAAACCCCATACGGGTTTTCATAAAGAGTGTATTAATTTATAGCGTGAGGTGCCTCAAAAATTTAAATAGAACTTTCAGATGATCAAGTAATTCCTTCTGGGTGTATATTGAAAGGGATGGAAATCAGAATCTCAGAAAGATAGCTGTACTCCCATGTTCATCTGTGACAATGTGATCTGCCTGAAAGACATTATGCTAAGTGAAAGAAGCCAGACACAGAAAGAGAAATACTGCATGATCTCTTCTATATGTGGCATCTAAAACAGTCACAGAAGCTGAGTGGGATGGTGATTACCAGGGGCAGGGGGGCTGAGGAAATAGCATGATGTTGGTTGGAAGTTACAAAGTTTCAATAATGCATGATGAAAAAGTTCTGGAGATCTAACGCATAGCCTGGTGATACTAGTTAACCATACTGTACCCTGTACTTGAAATTTGCTGAAAGCTTAGATCTTAAATTAAATCTCAGTGCACACACCGCCCCCACACACAATGGTAACTGTGTAGAGGTGATGAGTATGTTAATTAGCTTGATGGTGATGATCATTTCACAATGAATGCATATAGTCAATATATCAAGCTGTATACCTTAAACATATGCAATTTTTATATTCCATGATACATCAATAAAGCTGTTAAAATACTTTTGAATTATCTACCACAAAAATTTTTATTTCCTTTCTTCCAGATACTTTGATGATAGTCAAGGATGGATCCTTTGGTCTTTCTAACTATACCTTACAGTGACTTCATATCTGTATCTTACAAGAATGTCCACATTATAGTCTGAGGTCAGGGGGAAGTTTTCTATAAATGAGTCTTATCATGAACATTAAAAGTAATTTGAACACAAAATCTGGAGGCAGTGTATAAATCCTTAATATTTTAATTCTTGCCCCGTTGTAAAGCTTGCAAAAAAAAAAAGCTAAGACTCATCTACAAAATGAATATTCAAAGAGCGGATGGCTCTAGACACAGGCTAACACACTCTCCTGATCTCTCCTGACCTGTCAAAAGTGCAGACATTCAGGTTGTCATATTGGTGCCTTTCAAAATAATATGCAATATCTAAAGTCTATTTTGAAAGGATTATGTAGTACTAAAGATCAGCCAAACTTTAATTTGTTCTTATTTAAAAACAGTGCATACGGGAGCAGAGAATTACCTAGAGGCAAAATTTTGGTTGTTTCTATGTTGGAATTAAATAAAAGATAGTTAAACTGGATTTGGAAACTAAGCAGGAGTCAAAGTGGGAATTTTAAAACCATCCTAGGAGGTGGGTCATTTTTTGTTGCAAGAAATTAAATTCTATGGTTTGACTGAAAGCTTTCAGATTTGCTTCCATGATGCGGAAATGAAAACATTTTACACAGACTGCATCTAAATGTGGATGAGTCACCAATCCATATCTGGCCTTCACCCATGTTTGTGTCAAGCTGACACATCGAAATAAATCCCAGCTGGTCCCTGTCTCCTTTTTGAGTGTTTGTTCTCCAATTTTTACTTGAAAGCATTCCTCAGTGCTGGGCACAGAGCAGAGGACTACACTGGGGTTTCTGCCAATCTCTTAATTCATAGCAGAGGTGACTGAGAAAGTCAAGTATTAGATAAATAATAAACACAGGGCTCCATTTAACACCCAATTTTCAAATCCACTTGCAATAGCATATTTCTCCGGAAGTTCTTTTTAGCCTTTCTGACTCCCCTTGGGTAATCTGGCTCTGGCCACATGAATTTTATTTGGCAACTCAATTTCATTTTATGTTAACCATCCCCCCCCCCCCCCCGCTGCCCCATCCCTCATTCTACTTCCATATCTCATTCTTCAGAACTATGTGACTTCAGAGGTTGTTCTTTCTTAAACAGATTTGCCCTTGGGACCTGCATTCCCTAAAGAATACAAAGCCATGGTCCTCACACCACCTGTACCAGAATCAGCTGGATTCCTGGGCCTCAACTCATGCTCACCAGCTGAATCACCTATCAGTAAGGCCCAGACATTTGAACTTTGGCAAACAAGTTACATCGCTGAATGTATGCTTTTATATTGGTATAAAATGCTGGCTTTCTCCAGTTAAAGATTAAAGCTGAGGAAATATAACATCTCTCAGAGGGCAGAGGGGTACTTTGTCAGAGGACATCAAGGTGTGCTGTCTCATCCCATTATATTATAAGTGAAATATCCGTGCTCCAAGTAGATGTGTTCGTATTAAATGCTGTTAGAGAGCAGAAAAGAGAGTCTTACAGTTTGTTCTCAGAGTACCTGGAGCCCCCTTACCATCCTGGTTCTTCTTGTCCTGCCCCTTAGCTTGCCCCGGGATTCCACAGCATACGGAGCATGTCCTGCTTGTCTTTGCTTTTTCTCATTCATTACCTGTGCTGAATGGCAGTGGTGCTGCCTTTCCAGGTGGTCCTTGGCCTAACGTAGCCAGCTCCCTTCATGGCGGCATTATTGGTTGGCAGCTCACCATCCTGTTTTCCCCCTCCTACCCTCGCTGCTGACCTGCTGCCTCCCTCCAGTTATGTGGTGACACAGGAGGTCGACCAAACAGTGGCTCTTCCCCATAAAAATGGAAAGAGGTCAAGAAATCTGAGAAATCTTTGCTTCTCTCAGTGGCTGGACTGGCGAAGTGAAAATCCAGAGTATTTCATTTTATACTATGTGGACTAGACAGTGAAGAAAACCATTTTTATTTTATTTTATTTTATTTTGCTTTTGGTAGGTACACCAGCATTCAAGAGCAGAATGGGGTACATCTACCTAACATTGCAGACATTGCAACCTAGACCTTGACTTCTCACATTCCTGTGGTTATTGCCAAATATGTTGATGGGAGTAGGGTGCCATGTGAGAATAGGGTGCCATAGGGAGATTCCTGGAAGTCAGAGCAGGTTACTTGCCTCTACACAGATAGCTTCTCAATCTGTGAATCCATCTGGAGACTACTTGTTACCATCACAAACACCTGTCAACATTTGTTTTGGTACTGTCCATGTTTGAGTTTGTGTGTTCATGTAAATAAGAGAATAAGAGGATACTTCAGGAGAAGTAAGAGTGCATTAGCCTTACATAACAACACATACAAAAGCTAAAGATTAGAAGGTTCATGCCCCAGTGCCAAATTTTCTTCTCCATTCTTAGCGTATGGATGAAGTTTTCCTTCCATACTCTGAGATGACTGTCAGAGCCCCAGGCATCCTACCCTCAGACTCCAAGAAGCAAGAAAGGGGTTGGGAGCACAATGGCTTTCCTTTCTTGTTGTTCTCATCATTTATTCTCTTTTGTTAGTAGAGATGTGTTCCTCCTGCCTCCCTCTAGATCCCTCTGGATGGGCTAGGTTAAACGTTTACTCCATTATTAATGGCAGCGTCCCTGACATTTCTATACTTCTGATGACGTGGAAGTCAGCAAGGGCCTCCCGATATTTCTTCACTCAGCCCTTCCAAATGTTGCCTTAAACTCTTACGTCTCTACATTAAATGCTGTCCTAGAGGGCTTTTTGCCCTCCTGTTTCAACTTTCACGGATATGATAGCCTTCTATGTTCTCTATTATTGAAAATGTATTTGTTCATCTTATTGGAAAAAGAACCTGTAAGATTACTGTACTCTGTTCTACTGTTTTGGGCTTCATCTCATTCTTGTGGAGTGTAAGCTGGAATAGGCATTATTGTGTCTAGAAGCAGGTATCGCATGTAGTAGTGCTCAGTAGGTGTGTGTGCGCACGCGTGGGCACACGTGCGCCTGGTCAGCAGCCCCAGTTGAGCCAAATTTTTGTGTCAGCCCAACCAGGTATGTAAGACACGTGAGTGAGAAACCTCCCGATCAGAAGGCACTTTTAGTCATCCTCAGCAGTCACCGCTAATGCCCCAGGCATAAGCAAGCCACCCACCCAGTGCCCTAGCTAAATTCCTAACAAAATGTGTAAGAATTATAAAATACTTGTTGTTTTCCTGCACTTGATTTTCGGAAGGTTTTTTTTTTTACACAGTAACAGATAATTGTAACCCAAGGACAGGATTTGAGTGTTCCTGGGTCTTCTCGTCAATGCCTTTTTAATATTTCCCCCTTCCATCAAGGTTAATCTTTCCACTACTTGTCTGTAAGCCCTTAAAACCTCATTTTCGATTTCTAGTGTATTTCCCTTGAAACTGAACATACTACTGAGCACTCAGTAGGAGCCTCCCAAAATCTGTATTGGCTAACCCACACGGTGAAGCCTGGACTCCACCGTGGGAGGGAACACAGCCCAGGCTCTGAGAGGTTCCCAAAGATTGATTTTTTGGTTAATTTTTTTAAAGATTTTATTTATTTATTTGACAGAGATCACAAGTAGGCAGAGAGGCAGGCATAGAGAGATTGAGAGAGGAGGAAGCAGGCTCTCCGCTGAGCAGAGAGCCCGATGTAGGGCTTGATCCCAGGACCCTGAGATCATGACCTGAGTCGAAGGCAGAGGCTTTAACCCACCGAGCCACCAGGCGCCCCCCGAAGAATAATTTTATTTATGGATCATGTGGGATGCCACATGCACAAAGGATCCAGACTGAAATTTCCTGAGCCAAGATGACGTGCTTTCACCACATTATATGATGTGGTTCTGGTTACTGGGTTCCCATTTCATTTGGTCACAGAGTCAGTGTGAAGAAGAACCTTGTTTCAGGGTTTGGCATCACACCTTAGGGTAACTTTGTGACTTTTGAAGTTAGGAAAGGGATAAACTGGAACCAAGGACTACTAGTCATCTATGACTGGCAGGTTGTGAACTCCCTTAAAAGGCTGGAGGAGTGGCCGTGTCACTTCTCTTGTCCCAACCGACTTCCTGATCCTTATGAATCAAAACCATTGCACATCTTGCCTGTGCCAGGATGGTTATTAGGTTGAGTAAATTAATGAATGCAAAATGACTCTGGATTCCAAAATGTTATGCAGGCATTAAGTATTATTGTTAGAATGAATCTTGGTAATTGTACCTACCTGCTGTCCCTTAAGACAGCTTATTAATTAAATAAATAAAATACTGTTCAACTGAAACCGTTAGCACCTATTTTGGCATGTTAAAAGAAAAGGAATTATAGAGAAAACAGGCTTCAATTACGATCATAGGATAATTTTCTGTGCATCTCTCCTTCTTCCTCCTACGTACTTCCCAGTAGTAGGCTCTGCTCCTCTAACCTTGGGTGCTCACCAAGCGCGGTGGTAGAGTTCAGGAAACAAATGCTAAGCATGTGAAGAGCAATTATCCCACCAGCTTCTGGCACCCTCGCTGGCTTCTGAGGCAGATGTTGACAGGCTAATGCCAACATTTCTCAAGTGGTCTGCCCGGTGTGCGACTCTCTCTGGCCCAAATGACATCCCATTCCCAGATGTCACCATGCTTCTCATGTCACCTTCCTGTGAATGACCATGGAAAGAGTTTCAGAAGTGATCCCTGTTCTGTGCTTTCGTTTTATTGGAAAGGCTCATCATCTCAAGTATGTTAACAACTCGGACTTCTCCCCGGGCCTGAACTCTAACTTCACCAATGCCTGTACCCCGTGGGCCTTCATGGGCTCTCTCTTTGCTCTAGGTCTGAACACCGACAGCCCCCACTACTCCCTACCCCCATCCCTGTGCCCCCGAGACTGGGACCACCGTAGTCCTATCTCAAGCTTTTGTGCATCCTTCACTGTAGGAAAGGAATAAATGCTTTTTAATTAATTGTTCAGCCTAATTACAATTCACTTCACTTGGAGGGAATAAATGTATGCTAGGAAAAGAAACTGATACACTTGTTTTCTGAAGACAAAAGAGTCAGTTGAGAATTGTGTTTTATATAATACTTGAAATCAAATCAAATTGCAAAAGCTAAGTGATTTCTTCTAATTACCAAGCCATCTTGAGTGTCTTTGAAAAGAGTGGATGGGAGGATTCCAAGCAGGGATTAGCTTGATTCCTTGGAGCTAATAGAAGCTCTGAATGATTGGATTAATAAAGAGTAAAATCAGAAGACTCTTTTGACCTTAACGCTAGTGAGAGGGGAGAGAGGAGTTCAAAATATAGTTTGTCTTCCTTAAATGAATTTCACATGATCACTTTTTTAAGAGATCCCTTTGAGAACTGGCCAGTAGGAGTTTAAAATTCGCCACCTTTGACATTATACAGCTATCCTCTCGGCTAAGTAGTGGGAAGATGAGAATGCTTTATTTCAGTGCAGCTCAGTGCTGCCTGGCCACCTCTCTCTGTATGCAGGGTTTACCCTCTTGTCTTCTCTCCAGTGACTATGCCACTCTCCATTCTTCTTAGACTTCCTTTGACACTCACCTTTCTCATTTCTCTCAACCTGATGCGGGGCAACAGGAACTCCCTTATCTTTTGCAGCCACACCTTGCATCTTTTTGCTGCAGACCCTGCCTTTGTGATAGGCAAATGAAGATTACAAACACATTCCATCCATGGTGATGATATGCTGATCTCCAGCGAGTTTCTTAAGGCAAAACTGAAAAGCAAGACAGGTTTCTGGGGATAACCTGGATGAAGCACAGATCTGCTGCTGTGCCCCCTGGTACCAGGGAAACCATGGTGGTAACTGAAAACCCAGAGAGGGAATGGGTGGGGCTGGTGCCCGGGAAACGATCCAGGGAGCAGCAGTATTACATTTAGTACCTCTTTTCCAACTACAGATCAGCAGCTTTTACAATTGGTGGCACCAGGAGCCCCAAATGCAACCCGAAACCATTTTAGATAAGGGGCCAGTTCATCATTTTATAAAGGACATTTCCATCATTTTCTGGAGGGGGCTAAATTAAATTAAAAACTAAATTTTAAGGAGAAGGGGAAGAAGGAAGAAGAAGAAAGGAAAGAGGAAGAACACTGTTCTCTGAAACAGAAGTTCTACCAAAATCATAGAAAAATGCAACATCTCAGGGCAGTGATCACTTTCCATTCTCCCCAAACTGCTGAGGAAATGGGCTGATCATTGAGACTTCTGTCAGCTGTCCCAGGAGAATTCTAAGAGGATTCAAGTGAAAACACAATGTCTGCAAAAAATATTAAGATTAAGGATCGAAGAATAAAGCATACGGCAAGGGTTAGTAGGGCAATGGCAGATCCCATCTAGAATAGAATCAGACTGGGAAGGCAGGCTTACCTACTCTGGCCATGGACATTTGCTTACTGCTTGGCCAATTCTCACACATGCCCTCCTTTTTGAGCCTCCCTAGGACTCGAGAGTCAAGTTTGTTAGATGCTGGATGTGCTGGCCCCAAAAGTAGTGTTCGCTTGAAAATATTCAAGCCAAGCTCATCAGTTTTGACTGATGAGTGCTGAGGTGGTGAGCAAGACAGTCTGCTGTAGTTTCTTTCCTAATATGATTGTTCGCCTGCGAGTCGTGTTCATTCCCATTTTCCTGGTCCCATCCAGAGTCCCCTACAACGCCCGAGTGTAAGGTCTCGTGAAATTCTTCGCCTGACCAGTTCTCAAGCACGGCCTGTTTGTCAAGGCCACCTGCCTGCAACCACTTTTCACATTCTCTTCCCTTTGCAGGAATGACCCCTTTCTTTCCCTCACCTGGCAAAATGCCCCCACTTCCTTGAAGACCAGAATCTGACACGTTCCACCTGCCCGAGGGAGAGTGAGCTACTTTCTTTTTGGAGCCTTTTCTCTACCTCTCCTGTGTCTTTTTTCATATCTCAGTGCCACGCCGCAATCACATCGATGTCTTTGTTGCTAGGCTGTGAATATCAAGGGGGCAGACTCTGTTATTCTATTTCTAATATATATAGAATCGATTTGAACACATTGAAGGCATTTAGCTGCTGAAATAATGAACTTTACAAAATGTGTCTTTCCCTTAGGCCCTTCCTCTCTGTATTAAAGCTTTGATAGCTGTCAAAATTGCTGGTTCTCAACGAATGACCAACAAGTGGAAGTTTTTTTTTGTTTGTTTTTTTGGTCATTCTGGGTATTTGGGTGGGTATCAGGTTATTATTTTTTTTTAAGATTTTTATTTATTTATTTGACAGAGAACATAGGTAGACAGAGAGGCAGGCAGAGAGAGAGGAGGAAGCAGGCTCCCTGCTGAGCAGAGAGCCCGATGTGGGACTTGATCCCAGGACCCTGGGATCACGACCTGAGCTGAAGGCAGAGGCTTTAACCCAGGTGCCCCGGTATCAGGTTATTTTTTAAGAGTCAGTTCTGATAAGGGAAAATTGAGGAGAAGACAGGGGTTCAGTGAGGTAGGGAGCAAAGAACCACGGAGAGCAATGAGATAGAGGGAAACAATAGATACGTCCGTGAGCATCTGACTTTTCCCCAGGCCTGGCCTTCCTCAAACCGCCTTTCCCAACCCTCTGCATGAACACAAGCACCACTACATGCCCAAGTGAAAACATTTCTCATTAAACGAAAACAAGAGACAAAGGGGAAGAAAGGACACTTCTCTCTCATAATTCTTTTACCCAGTATTGCATTCATTACAGTGCTTAACTGTGAGGTCTTCAGTGTTAACAGCATGGGACTGTGAGCTGTGTTCCTATAGCCTGAGTCCGTATGAGAAATTAGACATTGTTCCTCAAGCTCCATGTGCCAAGATCCATGATTCTTCAAAATAAAGGACATGGCAGTTAGTAAGACTGTACAGGCAACATATAAAGTATATAAGTAAAAAGAAATATATATAAAAATTACATATAACATAAAAGTATATATACCTATATTGTATATAATTTATATGTAGTACTATATATCATATTATCGAATTTATAATACTATAAAGATTTATGATATGTATTTTATATATACTACATATACATTTTTTAAATAGCTTGTTACACGCTATTACCTAGTTTTAAACGAGAAGAGAGCTTTCTAGGTACTTCAAAGAAGAGGGTATTAGGTATTTTGGAATTGATCAACATGCTTGCTGGGAAATGTCCAATAAGATTTGACTTTAGGACCCCAAGTACAAAGAATACTTCAAGAGAACTCTTTCTGAAGTGATGTCGAGCCCCTCCGGCCCTCAGTGCCTGTGCTGTTGACAGGCGCCTGTAGTCTTGGGAGCTGCAGAAGGCTGGTGGGATCAGCAGAAGGCTGGTGGGATCAGCTTCCCATGGCTCCCTTTTCATTCCACCTCCTGAGGGGTGATTGAGTACAAAGAAAAATATCTTTCGGGTAAGCATTTTTTCCTCTGCCTGGCCTTCACATGCTGACCTCTGCCGCTTGCCCATCCAGGCCCAGACCTGCCCCATGCGCTCTCCTTTGTCATTTGCTTTCCTTCTAGCAGTATTCTTTGGCCGGTTAGCTTTTTTAAATAGGACCCTCTGATGCACAGCCGAATTTGGCTATAGGAGATCCCCAGAAAACTCACAAATCCGTTTTCATTGTGCCTGAGGCACTAAGTCCCTCAGAGAATCCCTTGATAGGCAGTAGCTCTTGGGGGCCGAGCTAACGTTTATTTAGCCCGTAGCACAGAAAAATCCTCAGAAACTATTAAAGAGTAAAAATAGCCAACAACAACAAAAAAATCTGACCTGTTATGGTCACGCGTTTTTATGTAATTTTTTTAATCCATGAAGCCGCAGCTCAATGAAAATATGATATTGAAAACGTTATTCCCTTCATGCTTCGACTTTAATATTTTCAGGAAGAGCCGTGGTCAGCATATATGTCACGTAGGATTTGAATTTAGCAAACTCATTTTCACATCAGTCACTCCAGGGAGCATCAGGGTCTTGTGGGAACAGTTGACGAGGTCATTTGTATCACATTGCTAGGTGGTGGAGGCATGTGTGGTCTGTTTATTTAGGGCAGGGGGAATCAAGCTCAGATAGTTATTCACACAGCAGTGTCAGTGAGGGAGTGAGAAAATCAGGGATGAATACAGACCCTGGCTCTCATTCCTGGGTGTATCTACACTAGTCCGCTGACGTGCCTCGATATGAAAAATTGATGGTAGCAGCGAACACTTGGATAGCGAGATACCAGGCACTATTCTGAGTACCCATTTAATTCTCACAGCTGTCCTATACATAGCCATATATATATATATATTTTAAGATTTTATTTATTTATTTGACAGAGAAAGAGATCACAAGTAGCCAGAGAGACAGGCAGAGAGAGGGGGAAAGCAGGCTCCCCACTGAACAGAGAGCCTGACATGGGGCTTGATCCCAGGACCCTGGGATCATGACCTGAGCCGAAGGCAGAGGCTTTAACCCACTGAGCCAGCCAGGCATCCCATAAGTAGCTATATTTTTATTCCTGCTTTCCAATAAGAGAACTAAGGCACAGCAAGGCTGAACAGTTTACCCATAGTCATACAGCTCATGAACAGTGAGCTTTCACTTGTGTTGCGGAGACATTTTGTGCGTGTGGCTGTATTTGGTTTTAAATCAGGAAAATCTCTTCCAGTGGGATCAGGAGACAAAACTATGTCTCTTCTGGGAGTGGTTGTGTCTGGCTTCCACAGTGGTAGCTGTTAGGGTTCTAGGATTGTTCCCTTCTTCGCTATGGAAAATCAAAATCTTCGTCATCACAACTCTTTTGTGATGCCATGACACGGGGTAGTCAGGGGACTGGCATCAATTGCTATTTGACTCTGACTTTTAAGTCCGAGCCCAAGCAGATGGAGACTGATGATGGGTTTAATCATTTGGGTGCAGGATGTGGAAAGAAAGCCAGGGGTTTTGTGAGCACATGTTCATTTCAATCTTTCTGGGCCATCCTCTGTGTAATGGGATGCTGCTAGAGCCCTCAAATTCTCTTCCTTTTTCAAAGGCTGGGAAACAGGAAGTGGCAGAGGGCCAGGCACTTTCTCTGCATGGTAACTGGCATTTCACAACATGACAGGGCCCATCAGGCCTCTGTTGGGAAGGCTTCACGGAAGGATCTGGCTCCTGCTCCCCAAGATTCTTTGACTTTTCCTTAATCATCCAAGGCGACTGCAGAAAACCCTGAAGCACCACAAGCCTGCCTTTCAAACCAAGAGTGATAAGAAACACTTTTTCCCAAGAATCCCCAGAATTTATTGTTCTGGTCATCAGTCAGTTGCCAACATGCTCTGTGCTATAGCTCAACAGAACGGACCTCTTTGCTGCGGGATGCGTTTTTCATTCCACCCTCCCCCACCATGGCTTTTGACCAACTCAAGTCTATTATGAATATCAATTCAAGGCTATTAGGTTATGAGGAATATTCTTATTTTAATAATGAGATTTCCTGTGAAAGGTACGGCAGAGGGAAGCAAGGCACAACCACATAATTACGCACTTCCTGTGCTTTCTGAATAGAACTTGAGTAGAAGAGAAAAATCACACTCCTTCAATTGAGAGAGGAATGAGAGCAAAGCTAAGACAGGCAGAGAAAGATTTGCTCTGCACATACATCACTGCTGAGTCAGACAGGCTCAATGAACAAATGCCCTTCAACCTAAGGACGTTGAGCATTTCGGGGCCTTGTACCAAACCATTTCGTATCCAGGGGAAGGCTAATGAGTGCTCAGGGAAGCAGCAGCAACTAGGGAGAGATAGTGCCTCTTCAAGGTAGTAATTTCACTCAAAGAGATGTTGCCATTTCTTCACAGGAGTTAAATTAAGAGCTATATTTATAGAATCTCCAAGGTGTGGATCTTCTGAAAAGAAAATGAACTTACTTTACTTCTGAATGGTGCAGAAGGCATTAATCAGAAATGCATTAGTGGCAAAATCCATTTTTAACTGCTTGTGACTCTTAATCTTCTCCCGCATTCTGCATGGCAAGTGGCCTGTAATCCTCTGATTGCCAAATGCCTAACGAGGAGGGCTGGTGCTTTCTGGCCTTGTGAACCTCTCCACCCCCCTTCTCTGGACTTCTGTAGCTCTTCCAGCCTGTCCATCATCAGGGATCTGCCGCACAAGGTCTGGCTAAAAATCTAACGACCAGATTGTTAGTAAAGTAATTCGTTCTAAATTCCATTAGGAAACGAGTACTTGTCAGTAGTATACTGCCCAGAAAACGGTGTGGGAGTGGGAACTTGACATGGCTGGCTTCTCACCTACTGAGAACCCTTCACCTTGGGACCAGTGCTTCACCTCTCAGAGCTTCCATTCCCTCCCTTGTAGAATGAGAGTAACAACACCAATGCTGGATGTTGTTGTGTGGAGTAGATGAGATGATACACGTACCATTTGTAGCCCAGCAGCCCCCATGTGGCATGTGTCCAACCTAGGTCAGTCCCTCATCGCACCCTGAACTGTGATACTCTTTGCAAGAGAGATTGCTTTGTAAAAGAGAACAATCCTTCCATTCAAACAATTCACCTATAACTGAGGGTTTCTGGGCCCCTTGGGTCCCTCCATAGTGGGTAGCACCATCTATTGACATTATTGGCATGGCATATTGTGAAGGGCATGGGAGGAAAAGGCTCCTTTTCCAGGCTCCAGTCCCAGACTCACATCCCAACTCTTCTGTTTACTAACTGATTATATGCTCCTGGTTACTAAACTTCTTAACATTTCTGATAACTGCTTTCTTCAATTACAAAATGGGAATAACGGTACCTACTTCTTTTTTTATATATACTTTCTAAGATTTATTGGGAGCTTCTAATGCATCCGGTCCTCCTCTAAGTTTCTTAAATGTTTCAATGTCCTCCTATTTACCCATCCAAATATCCCATTAGATAACCTTCTTTCAAGTCATCCCTTATAAATGGGGAACAGAGGCTCAAAGAGGTTACCAGGATAGGTAAAGCTGGGATTTAAACTCGGGCAATCCCACTTCAGAGACCCTCAAATAAATAAATAAAACCAATAAATAAACAACAATTACTTGATGAAGATACGAGTCTAACTCATTTTCCAAAATAAAGTGTGGTTTTATTTATTTATTTGAGAGAGAAAGAGAGCATGAGTGGATGGGAGGGGGAGAGGGAGAGGGAGTAGTGGGCTTCCTGCTGAGGAGGCAGTTTGATATGGGGTTTTATTCCAGGACCCTGGGATCATGACTCAAGCTGAAGGCAGATGCTCAACCAATGGAACCACCCAGGAGCTCCAAGACAATGGGTTTAACAAACACGCTGCCTGCCCTCAAACATTTAGAGCGTAACTGCCATTTGAAGATGTTGAATCTTTGCATTCTTCTTCCCATAGTTGTGCCCCCTCCAGGAGCTGAGAACGTCTCTCTCTCTCAAGCCCCACCTGGCACATACTGTCCACACCAACTGGGGAAGGGAAGAGTGGAACCATTTGCAGGTCCCTTCCTTTCTTAAACCTGAGAAAGAACGGACTCAGAAGGGTTGAAAATGGCCGTAGGCTCTTAAACCTAAACTACAATTAGCAAAATCTGTTCTCACACTAAGATACTCAGCACCCCCGTCTTGTCGCCTCCATCCTCATAAATACTGGGGAAATGTTTCTGGCTGAAGTATTCAAGAGGAGAAACATTTTTACTGCTGAGCAAGTCAGGGCTCGTGTCAGAGAACAGAACTTATCCAGAGCTTATCTAAATCCTCGCAGGGTCAGAAAACTCGTTGTAAGGTCTGGTCTCCGGAGAGTCCAGTAATTGGTGACTTTGGCTAGATCTGAAACCCAGCCAGAGAGGGCTCTGCTCCTTGAAGCAGTTGCCTGTTATTAAATCCTATACACGATGGGCTCTCTCTATCAAAATATTCTCTCCATTTAGAAAACATTTGATTTAGGAATGAAGTTGGAATTAATGTAACAACATGGGGTAGGTGGAAGAACTTGGCTTTGAAATGATGCTCCTATTGTTTAGATAACCGTCAAAGACCAGCAGATCCTCTCTCTTCATAACCTGTCATTTATGCCAGCAACTTTCATCCATTGTGTTATTATTTATCATAATAATCAGGCAGTAATAGTTGAGTAATAAAAATAAGGCAAGATTATATTCCTAGAATGATAGCGTTAGAGAGAGTGCCTTTATTTGATAAAGGAGTACTGAAGAATGTTTTAAGTGCCTCTGAAGTAGCTTTATTATGAAGCTTAAATGCCTCTGGGAAAAGACAACCCTCACATATTAACCAGCAAATAGTAACTAATCCTATTCCATAACTCTTCTCTAAATTCAAGACCCTGCTGGAATGGATCAAAAAATAGATAGTTGGTATCAGATCTTCGAGCTCTCGCAGGGCATGAGGTGGTGCAGATGTGAATATTCCCCTTATTTCATTTCTTTTTTAGAATTTCTTTTTTCTTTGGGAGTGATGGGTTGGAAGTCTCCTTTGATGGTAACCCACAAAAGTGTATCATTTTCTTCTTAGAGGTTAAAGAACTAGTTTTTTATGACAGCTGTTCCAAGTGGCTTACTCAGGTGTTCGTAAGAATAATGTTTCATCTTTCTATGGAGATTATTTTTGCAAGAACTCAAAGCACTCTGCAAACATTAATTAACTGAACCTGTATAGGTAAGGATTACTACATCCCAATTCTCTTGCAGGAAAGAAAGTAAATGTTCCCAGTTTTATTGGCACTGTTCTTCTAACTAAAGGCATTGGTGTTCATTTGAAATATGCATATATATGTAATGTTTTACTTTATTGGAATATTACCTCTTTAACATAAAATTAAATTGTTCTTTTCAACTAGTTCACTTTTAAGGTGGCAAATTAATTTAAAATTGGTTAGATCTCCTCAAGTAGATTTTTAAGTATAACTTTTCTGCAGAAATTTGTTTAGTTAAATCACATAGTCCTCCTCTTAGGCACAGTTTATGTGTCATTTTAATTAAATAGCTTTCAGATCACTTCAAGATAAGAACTTCTTGGCATTTTATCCAAACACCTGGTAGAATATATAGGAGGCATTAGTACCAGTCTTTCTCCTTAGCCAGGTCAGACACACCAGAAATGCTCTGAAGACTGACATACAGACCAGCACTGTGAAAAATCATGCTGAAATGTACATGTTTTGTGTCAGGTTATGGGAAATCTAAGTTTAAGACCTATTGGACAACAATTACTTGATGAAGATACGAGTCTAACTCATTTTCCAAAATAAAGTATGTTGTGTAAGACTCTGAGGAGACCCTATAATACATTTGTGCTTAGCTGTCTTCAACAATGGAATAAAATCCCTAAGTTTGGCTAAGGTAATGAAATCTCTATTCCAATCTCGCCTAAAGCAGGTATAGGCATTTGAATAAGTATGCTAGAAAGTTCATTTTCTTCCCTGTATTTTTTCAACTTTTCTGAGGCTAGCTGACTTACATTCTGGATAAGACAGTCAGAATGGGCACGCATGCTACTTTGGAACAGAATATTGCATGAAATGTTTGCCTGCTTCCTTATTTATTTATTTATTTATTTAAGAGAGAAACATGAACTATCTTCTTCCTGTAGCCTCTGAAGACATTCCCTTCTCATGAAGGTTTTATAACAAATTCTTTGACAAATGCTCCCTGATGCTACGAATGATCCTACTGGGCAAGAGTAGGTGCGTTAATTCTAGAACTTACTAAACAATGAGTTCTTCTTCTTCTTTTTTTTTTTTTTTAAGATTTTATTTATTTATTTGACAGAGATTACAAGTAGACAGAGAGGCAGGCAGAGAGAGAGGAAGGGAAGCAGTCTCCCTGCTGAGCAGAGAACCTGATACGGGGCTCGATCCCAAGACCCTGGGACCATGACCTGAGATGAAGTCAGAGGCTTTAACCCACTGAGCCACCCAGGCACCCCTAAACAGTGACTTCTTTCTAGGGAGCAAGTTATGATAGAAATGGCTGTGGATCCCATTCATGTAGATGGACCAGAATTATGCTGTTATCATCACACCTCAACGTAGTCTTCTTAATTTTTCTTATATACAAAACTTTGGAAGAGAATATTGCATGAAATGCTTGCTTGCTTCTTTGTCTGTTAAACTATTTATGAAGAGAAATGGGCACCTGGGTGGCTCAATTGGTTAAGCAGCTGGACTCAGGTCAGGATCCCGCATTCCTGTGTCTTGCACTGAGACTCCTTGCTCAGCAAGGAGTCTGCTTCTCCCTCTGCCCCCTGCTTGTGGGTGCTCTCTCTCTGACAAATAAATAAATAAAATCTTAAAAAAAAAGAAGTAAGAAGTAGGAGTGGGTAGAGAGGGAAACAGAATCTTAAGCAGCTCCACACCCAGCACAGAGCCTGACGTGGGGCTCAACTCACGACCTTGAAGTCATGACCTGAGAGAAATCAAGAATCATACACTTAACTGACTGAGTCACCCAGGCATCCCGCTCCTTATTTTAAGTGGTGTTCCTAAGAAATAGTGCTTCCTCTCAGCCTTGCTCTATGCAGATTTGGTCTATTGCTATCTCATGGCTCAAGATAATTGAGAGGTGCTTTAATCTAGACACCATATATTCAAATATGCTTTGCCTTTCCTGAGATAAGGAATATGCACTGGGCATGTTCTGATTTTGATCAAGTGGTGATTTTTAATGAATAGTTTTATAATATCTTATAAAATAGTTTGTTGCTTGCCCTTGAGATCATTTGGGATCAACTTTTTAACTTTTAACATAATCTCTAGTTGATAGCAAAGTCTTTCATGAAGATCAAAAAGAGAAAGAGAGAGAGAGAAAAGACTCGTATATAAGAAAAATTAAGAAGACTACATTGAGTTGTGATGATAACAGCATAATTCTGGTCCATCTACATGAACGGGATCCACAGCAGTTTCTATCATAACTTGCTCCCTAGAAAGGAGTCACTGTTTAGTAAGTTCTAGAATTAACCCACTTACTCTTGCCCAGTGGGATTATTCGTAGCAGCGGGGAGCATTTATCAAAGAATTTGTTGTAAAACCTTCATCAGAAGGGAGTGTCTTTGGAAGCTACAAGAAGAAGATAGTTTAGGAAGCAATGCCTGAATTCATGCTCTGATTGTGCCATTTATTGGCTTAGTGGTCCCGGAAAGTACTTAACCTCGCTAAGCCTTGGTTGTTGCTTTTATAAAATGGGATCATTTCCTTGCTCGAATAGATGCTGTTGGTGCCCTGCCCAGGTTCTTCTTACCTGGCTCAGCACCTACCATCTGTGGCTGTAAGAATTGGCTGCTACTGGTCCACAGCTGCACTTTCTTCGGACACTTGCCCTTGGCTGATGGGAGCCAGCTCACCCAAATTTCCTGGAAGGTTACATCTGCTTCCAGTGATGGAACCCATAACGGACTAACAAAGGGGCACAAAAGCCTGGCCCATTTGCCTAAAGGCAGAACAGCTCTATGATCTTATTCATACTCCAGAGATACCTGTGGGATCAGTCTGAGATAAACCACATCTTTGCTTTGTTTTTCCCTAGGACGTCTTCTTTCCCCACTTTCTCTGTGTTTCCCTTCAGAACCCTCCCTTGATACATTGTGGGCCTGAGAGTTCCATCTTGTGCTCTACCTTTAGGAAATCTTATCTCAAACACTTGCCCTATCTTGTGAGATATTTATGAGGGCCAAACAGAGATATATTTGAAACCACAATGAAAATTATAAATTGACAGCCACATGCAAAAGATTGAAACTGGGCCCCTATCTGACATACACAAAAATAAGCTCGAAATAGATTAAAGACTTGAATGTAAGGCCTGAAGCCATAAAACTCCTAGAAGAAAACACAAGGGGTGAACACTTAGACATTGCTCTAGGCAGTGATATTTTTGATTTGACACCAAAAGCAAGGCAACAGAAACAAAAATAAATAAGTTGGACTATTGCAAACTCAAAAGCTTCTGTCCAAAACCGTCAACAAAATAAAAGACAGCTCCCTATGGAAATGGAAGAAGATATTTGCAAATCATATGTCTGATAAGGGGTTAACACCTATGATATATAAAGAATTCATATAACTCAGTGGTTAAAAAAAAATATGATTAAAAAGTGGGCAGGGGGCGCCTGGGTGGTTCAGTGGGTTAAGCCTCTGCCTTTAGCTCAGGTCATGATCCCAAGGTCCTGGGATCGAGCCCCACATGAGGCTCTCTGCTCAGCAGGGAGCCTGCCTCCCACTCCCTCTCTGCCTACTTGTGATCTATGTTTGTCAAATAAATAATTAAAAAAAAAAGTGGGCAGAAAAACTGGATAGAAAATTTTCCAAAGAAGACATACAGATGATGTGGTATATGTATATAGGCACATGAAAAATGCTCAGCATCACAAATCATTAAGGAAATGCAAATCAAAACCACAATGAGCTATCACCTCAAAATTGTAATAATGGTTGTCATCAAAAACACAAGAGATAACAAGTGTTGGCAAGGATGCAAAGAGAACACTTGTCCACTGTTGGTGGAAATGCAAATTGGTAGAGACAATATGGAAAACAGTTTGGAGGATCCTCAAAAAATTAAAAATAAATCTACCCTGTGATCCAGAACTCCACTTTTTCTGGGTATACACCTGAAGGAACAAATATCACCATCTTGAAGAGATGTCTGCACCACTGTGTTCATTGCAGCATTATTTACAATAGTCAAGATATAGAAGCAACATAAATATCCATTGATGGATGAATGAATAAAGAAAATGAATAAAGAACACACACACATGCAGGAATATTATTTAGCTATAAAAAAAGGAAATCCTGCCATTTGCAGCAATATGGATGGACCTTGAGGAGATTATGCTAAGTGATATAAGTTAGAGAGAGAAAGACAAATACTGTATGATCTCATGTAGTATGTGGAATATTAAAAAAAATAAAAAACCAGAAACAAACTGAACCCATAGATACAGAGAACTGATTGGTGGTTGCAGAAACGGAGGGTGGTGGAGGCGAGGGATGGGCAATATGGATAAAACTTATAAGATAAGTAGGTTCTGTGGATGTAATGTATAGCATGGTGAGCATACTTAAAAGTAATTAAAAGAAGAAGAAAAAAAGAAAAATATGTTTCACAGGAAAACATTGTTATTAGAAGGCATTGTATCTGTTTTATAATTTTTTTGTGTTTATAATGCTTTTGTTAGTTTCTCATGTTTCTAGCATGAAAGTAATCAAGGACTTTCTAATCTTATAGAAATCTTTTCATGCTTTGAAGAGAAAATATTACTACATTATATAAAATCACCTTTTCAAGGGATTTTTCACAACCATGCTAGAAAGAGAGCATGTGGCTGAGTGGGTATAAACTGTCATTACTCCTTCTTTGTTGCTCAAGCACTATCATAATCACTGTTATCATGAAAATGAAATAGCAATGAGTTGTAGGAAGAAGAACATAGCCCCCAGGCACATTTTAAAGCCGCCTTCTCTGATGCTTGGCCTCTGAATATTACTACATTTCAGACCAAGGAATACTCTAACTTAGAGCTCTTGACAAAAGAACAGAAAGTTCATGTTTTGTGTAGTGAGCCCACCCCATAATTATAGTTGAGGAAGCCATGTTTCAAAAATTCTCATTTTTTGAGGGACATTTATTGGTCATCTAGGTTCTGGGCTAGAGATGGTCTCATTCTCTGTGTCAAGAAACTAACCTTATGAAGGATGACAGGTTCTCAAATCATTAATTATAACAGTATGAAAAACTGAATTGTAAAAGAGACTTTACTTTGAGAGCAAAGTGACAAAAACCTGCTAAGTATCACACAGGCATTTAGTGACTACAGTGGCTTGAATAGTATCCTCCAAAAATCCATGTCCCCCTGGAACTTTGGAATGTGACCGTATACGGAAGTAGAGTC
Source organism: Mustela nigripes (assembly GCF_022355385.1). NCBI lineage: Eukaryota > Metazoa > Chordata > Mammalia > Carnivora > Mustelidae > Mustela > Mustela nigripes. The sequence goes on along the minus strand of NC_081563.1, from coordinate 48,275,193 downwards.
TTCACAGGTATAATTATTTATGTTAAAAATGAGGTCATCCTGGATTAAAATGGACCCTACATCCAATGACTGGTGGCTTTTTAAGAAGAGGAGAGGATGCACAGAGACAGAGACGCATAGGGAAGAGGGCATGGGGTGGCAGAGATAGAGATTGGAGAGAGGCAGGTAAAAGGCAGGAATGGCCAGCAACTACCAAAACCTGAGAGAACAGCATGTGGCAGATTCTCCTTTAGAGCCTCTGAAAAGACCCAGCCTTGCCAATACCTTGATTTCAGACTTCAGGTCTCCTGAGCTGTGAGAAAATAAATTTCTCTTGTTTGAGAAATTATTTTGTGGTAATTTGTTATGGTAGCCCTGTAAAACTAACATAGTGACTCTGCATTCTTCCTCCTAGAATTGTTTCTTTTGGCTCTTGCTAATCCTACTCAAACTTTGGGTCTTGGCTGAGGTGTAGCTTTTCCAGGAAGTTTCCTCTTAATGTCCCAAATCTTGGTTCAGCATCTCTCCTATGTGTCTGTACAGAATCTTGGGCTTTCTCCATCTTAGTTTAGGACAAGTCTTAGTATAATACCTGATTTACTTGTCTTGTATTTCCCAACTGGGAGAAGGATAAGCTTTTCTTTCTATCTGGTTCTGAGAACAGCAGGATTGCCTTGTATATATCTTTGATTTGTATATGCCACAATCTGTACAATGTCATCTGTTGATCCTGAGGATTCTTCCCCAATCCTTGGGGCCTAGAAACGTTATGGCGTAGTGTAGGTATTCAGTTGTTATTTTCAAATAAATGATTGGCAAAGTCAGACCTGGGCCATGGAATTGTTCTCTCTAAAACTCTCCCCTTCATATGCGTTCTACATTTTTTCTTTCTTTCTTTCTTTCTCTCTATCTCTCTCTTTCTTGTTCTTTCTTTCTTTCTTCTTCTTTTCTTTTTTTTTTCAGTAAGAGATTATTGATGGTACTTACCAATTGCCTCTGCATTCATTACCAGGATCAAGCTCAAATCAAGAGACTTTAAGCAAGTCACTTTTGATAGCACCTGAGACAGATACTTCTCTAAGAGCAACAGATCAGCTCCTTCCATCATAGCTCACTATGCCAAACCCTCCTCACCTTTCCTAGTCAGTATTGAGTGGAAGTTAGTCAAGAGAGAGAAGAAAAGTCAGAGTAACTGTATTGTTGGATTTGGGGGGAATGCAGAGTTCATGGTAAAATGATATTTCTCTCTCTTTTCCAAGAGGTAGAGAGCCCTTCCATTCAAAGCTAAGATAAGAGCGTAAAGAATTTCAGTTAAAGAAACTTAGAGTGCTTTCAAAAAGAAGTGGGCATTTATTTTCATTCTTAAGCATTATTCACTATTAATTTTCCATTCTTAGACATTCTTGATTTTAAATTGAGGTATAATTTACATAGAGTGGAACACTCAGATCTTAAGTGTGCAGTTCGATACGCTTTGACAAATGTATGCACCCGGGTAACCCACACCTCTATTAAGATACAGTTCCTAGGCATTCTTAAATAGCCAACTTGCTGACTTGGACAGAATAGGAGACAACTGGAAAGAGATGACTGAATGGAGATGTGCACTCCATTATTTGATATGCAAGGGTACTGACGTTAAGTAATGACTAGTAACTACGATTCAACAGTTTTGCTGAGCCTCACTCAAGTGGTGGCCTTCTGTTCAAGGGACCCTCAGCTGCAGGAGGCTATGGGGAGATTACCAGTGGTGGAAGATGAGAGGAGGGAATGACCGGGTGAGCCTGCACTGGGGTGTCCTAGGTTGAGGAGTGACAGCAGGGAGGTCCTATGAAGGACGCCCAACCATGAACGAGACAGCTTTGAAATTACTGCACACAGTCAGTATTGATGTCCAGCTGGTGCTGACCAGACACAGGGACAGATAGTCAAGACCAGCCAAGAATTGAAATATTTGTCCCTTCTTGTTTCCCTGAAGCCTATCTCAAAGCACCAGAGAAACTAGCTACTACAGATGAGGAGGGCGGGACTCTATCAACCTTGCTGGGGAAAGGGGAAGAGACCAGACTGAAATCCGTTTGTGATTAAGGCTGGCAATTAATCTGAACTTGCTATAATTGAGACTATGAAATTATAAGATTTTTCTGAACTATTAAAGAATAGAAAAGAACGATTTGACAAAACCTGGTTGGAAGTAAGGATTGAAGAAGAAGAAAACCAGTTTAATGTTTATACCCTCGTAGAGCTGAGGCTTTCCAATAAATCAGTTACATGAGAAAACAAGAATTCTAAGCCTGTGGATTACAGACCTCTGGGGATAAGCAGGGAGATTCCAGGTTACTGCAATTTATTGTAAGGGGTGTGCAAAGCACTATGGCAAATAAGGGTCTCTTGATGCAACCAATAATGTCTCACATAGGTGGATAAAATCCTTTGTCAGTGTATATTTATTCAGTTTTGGTTATGAAGTACAAATATATTTTTAAAGGTATTACTGAGTTCTTAGTACATTTTTATTATATATATACTCTAACCCACAGATTGCTCATGTTTAGGAGCTCTCATAATTATTTTTAATGTGAGAAAGGAATCATGGTTAGCAGAAATGATTCCATACTATTCAGTGATTCAAGAAACAGAAATATATTGTTTAACAATCCTGGAGACTTGAAGTCTGAGGTCAAGGTGTAAGCAAAATATACATATACACAGACATATACATACAACATACATATATATGCATATATATATATATATACACACACACACACACACACACAAATATATGTCACATTTATCTATGTTACATTTTCTTTATCCAAAGTATGTGTGTGTAAGTACATGTGTACACACATACCCTTAAAAAAGGATTTTCTATCATTTGTGACAATATAGCTGGACCTGGAGGATATTATGCTAAGTGAAATAAGCCAGATAGAGAAAGACAAATACTACCACCAGCTTACATGTGGAAACTAAAAAAAAAAAATTAAGAGAAGGTAGAAAAGTGGTTGCCAAAGGCTGAGAGGTGGCAGAAACAGGGAGAGTTTGGTAAAGGGCTACAAATGTTCACTTATAAGATGAGTAAGGTCTGAGGGCATAATGTATGACGGGGTGGCTACACTGTGTTGTGTAATTGAAATTTGCTAAGGGAGTAGAATTTAGATGTTCTTATTTTTAAAAAAAATGCAATATAGATAGGCTGGACTGAGGTCTATTCAGGAGACAGCCTGGGAGGGTCAGCGGACCTCAAGAATGATGCCGCATAAAATAGGAATTTGCCACTCCCCTTTGCCCTCTTTGTCCTCACTGTCCCCCGATGAAACATATATTGCAAGTCAAGCATTACGCTAGGCTCAGACAATTCACTGATGAAGACACAGCCCTCACGCAGAAGTGGAGGTCAGCAAGCTTCTTCTGCACAGAGCCAGACAGCAAATAATTTAGGCTTTGCGGGCCATCCTGACTTCTCAGCTCTGCTGTGGTAAGACCACGGCAGCCACAGACAGTACAGAAAGGAACAGGTGTGGCTCTATTCCCATAACTATTATGAATTCCAAAATTTGCATTTCATCTCGTTTTCATGTGTCATGAAATATTCTTTTGATTTTTTTTTTCAATTATTAAAAACACTAAAAACGATTTTTAGTTCTGGGGCCATCTAAAAAGCAGACAGCAAGCCTGCTCGGAAGGACCTTCGAGTCTGGTAATGGAGACATATGTAAACAATTGGGACATTGTGTAAATAAGGACAGAAGGCTAGATGCTCTGTACATATGAGCAGGATCAGCACAGGATTCTTCACGGACGTTTAGCACAAGTTAAAGTAATAGCTTTCAACATATTTTTCTACCTCAACGTGCCAAACAGTTACAGTGCATTTCAATTTGTATTAATTCCTCATTATTGACATTTTCTCAGCCAAGAAATGCATTCATTCTCTGATTTAAGGAAGGGAGGGAAGAGATAGGTGAGGGGGAGAAAGATGCCGTAGTTTCTGATATGTGCCTCTAGCAGTCATGATGGACTCAGATTATCATTAATAAAATATTAAGTTGATGTTATTTGTAGGTCAGGGACTTTGTGATCATTAAATTCTGCTATTCTATTCTCCTCCTTTCCATGCATTATCTTTGTTCTATCAGCACTGAATAATTGGACATACTCTAGCAGATGGTTACATTTTTTAAAAAAGAAAATGGAAATGTGTTTGCTATAAGTTTTGGGTTTCCCCCTAAATGTCTAGCAGAGGCAGACATTCCAAAAAAACTTTTCTGACTGGAGTTACCATGATCTTTATGGCTTTACAGATACATGGCTTGTGCCTATGCACAAAGGGTCCTACTCTATTGTCACTATCTTAAAATTCTTAATAATTTTTGAACAGGAGGTCCACATTTTCAACCTCCACCGAGCCCATCAAATTATGTAGTTAATTCTGGAGATAAATGATATGAACTCAGAATTGTATTTTATATCCCACACTTTCCATAGCAACATGGTATCAACGTAGGCAGCTAAAAAACAATGTCCAGTGAATGCCCAACATTTAAGAAATGCCTGTATTTGCCAGGTGCTGTCCTAGTCACTTTACATAGAAGATGGTAACATTTACTTGATTCTTAATGGAGTTGTTGGGTGTATCATATTTAACTACATAAATGACACATGAATAAATAAAATGAGAGTGGAAGAGGGATATAAATGAAGTGAAATAGAATGGAGAGGAAATACAGCAAGAGGAAAATCACCAAGGGAGAAAAGGGGAAGCTTGTTGCATAGATGGATACATGGTTGCATGAAATGTTGCCAGGTGTCTTGGCTACTCAGGAACATGAAGGATGGATGGATACATTTGGCGTGTCACAATTCCTGGCAGCATTTTCTTTCTTTCTTTCTTTTTTTTTTTTTTGTAAAAAAGCATTAGGCAGATAATGAAAAGTCGCAGCAAGTGACAGACTCTGTAAATAACCTCAGCAGCTACAAACAAGAGACAGTGTTTAAATAAGTAAATGGAGGACAGCTGGTCGTGATTTGGTGGTAATACGGGCTCACATCGGTGAACATGCCAGATCTTTTCATCCGAAGTCATGCATACAGGGGGCAATCATTCTTAGGATTCAGAAAAAGTAATCAGTTCTTTCCATTTTTGAGCTTAAGGAAACCTTATGTATCGTTTCTTCATTTTCATATTAAAAAGGAGGGGAAAGATATCACAAAAAGGAACTCCTGAATTTCCATTTTTCTTTTTCTTCTTCCTTTTTTCTTCTTCTTTTTGTTTTTTTGTTTGTTTTTACTTTTTAAAATTTTATTATGTTGTGTTAGTCACCATACACTACATCATTAGTTTTTGATGTAGTGTTCCATGATTCATTGTTTGCTATAACACCCAGTGCTCCATGTAATACATGCCCTCCTTAATGCCCATCACTGGGCTAACCCATCCCCCGAGCCCCCTCCCCTCTGAAACCCTCAGTTTGTTTACTGTAGACCATAGTCTCTCATGGTTCATCTCCCCCTCTGATTCCCTCCTTCTCATTTTTCCCTTCTCCTAATGTCCTCCTTACTATTCCTTACATTCCACATATAAGTGAAACCATATGGTAATTATCTTTGTCTGCTTGACTTATTTCACTTAGCATAATACCCTCCAGTTCCATCCATGTCGATGCTAATGGTGGGTATTCATCCTTTCTGATGACTGAGTAATATTCCGTTGTATATATGGACCACATCATCATCATCTCCTTCTTCTCCTTCTTCTTCTTTTTTTTGGGGGGGGGCACATCATCTTTATCCATTCGTCTGTAGAAGGACAGTTCAACTCTTTCCACAGTTTGGCTATTGTGGACATTGTTGCTGTGAACATTGGAGTTCTTATGGCCTTCCTTTTCACTTCGTCTGTATCTTTGGGGTAAATACCCAGTAGTGCAATTGCTGGGTTGTAGGGTAGCTCTATTTTTAACTTTTTGAGGAATCTCCACACTGTTTTCCAAAGTGGCTGCACAAAATTGCATTCCCACCAACAGTATAAAAGGGTCCCCCTTTCTCCACAGCCTTTTCAGCATTTGTTGTTTCTTGCCTTGTCAATTTTGGCCATTCTAACTGGTGTAAGGTGGTATCTCAATGTGGTTTTGATTTTAATTTCCCTGATGGCTAGTGATGCTGAACATTTTCTCATGGGTCTCTTAGCCATTCATATGTCTTCTTTGGAGAAGTGTCTGTTTATGTCTCTGACCACTTTTTTAACTTGATTTTTTTTTTGGCCGGGGGGGGGGGGGGTTGAGTTTGAGAA
>NC_081563.1:48252446-48268519 GCF_022355385.1 Mustela nigripes | reverse complement strand
CTGGTGTAAGGTGGTATCTCAATGTGGTTTTGATTTTAATTTCCCTGATGGCTAGTGATGCTGAACATTTTCTCATGGGTCTCTTAGCCATTCATATGTCTTCTTTGGAGAAGTGTCTGTTTATGTCTCTGACCACTTTTTTAACTTGATTTTTTTTTTGGCCGGGGGGGGGGGGTGTTGAGTTTGAGAAGTTCTTTATAGATCTTAGGTACCAGCCTTTTATCTGTAGTGTCATTTGCAAATATTTTCTCACATTCTGTGGGTTGCCTCTTGTTTTGAACACTGTTTCCTTTGTTGTGCAGAAGCTTTTATCTTGATGAAGTCCCAAAAGTTCATTTTTGCTTTTGTTTCCCTTGCCTTTGGAGACCTGTCTTGAAAGAAATTGCTGTGGCCAATGTTGAAGAGGTTACTGCCTATATTCTCCTCTAGGATTTTGATGGATTCCTGTCTCACATTGAGGTCTTTCATCCATTTAGAGAATGGGTGCAGCTCTAAATAGACATTTCTTTTTGTTTAAGAGAGAGAGAAAACACGTGTGAGCAGGGGGGAGGATGGAAGGAGAAGGGGAGAGAGAATCTTAAGCAGGTTCCATGTCTAGTGCAGAGCCTGACATGGGGCTTGATCTGAAGACACTGAGATCATGACCTGAGTGAAATCAAGAGTCTGATGCTTAAGTGACTGAGCCACCTAGGTGCCCCTCCTAATTTTCAATTTTAATCTTTATATACCATAATTTAAATGTCCTAGTTTTCAGTAGCTTATGCATACAAATTTAGTTGCATTATTATTTAAGCCTACATCTCAATAGTTCTAAACTCCCACCTTTAGGAAGATAGAATCCTGTTCCTTGAAGAGTAACCTGTCCTCAAGTAATTTTTAGAATGCCCAAAGCCATCTTACATATGTGCATGAATCAGTCCTACCATCCCTTCTTGTAGACATTAGGCAGGCAGGTCCTGACCACTAGTCCCCTGTGCGGCCTCCCTTCCACCTTAGTTGCTGGACACATTTCTTACTGTTACCAGAGGTTAGGTTCTAGTCATTCAGGAGACACAATATAGCTTTTATCTGAGAGTCCCTGTTTCCTAAAAAGAACCATGACGTCCGAAGCTTTAGAGTGAGTTTTAATTTGCACATGCATCACCTGGGGATTCTGTTAAATGTGGATTCTAATTCAGCTATTCTGGGGTGGGGTTTGAGATTCTGCCTTTCTAATAACCCCCCAGTGTTGAAGGTGCTACTGGGTCATGGACCACACTGTGTATGACAAGGTGTCAGAGAATTATTTCTCAAAATGTGCTCTTGGTACCCCTTGATACTCAGTTACCACAGAGGCTTTTTACTACAGACTCCTGAGCTCCTGTTCCTATGGAATCAGAATTTCTGTAGCCAAAAAGCCAGAAATTTGCGTTTTTAACAAGCTTCTTCAGGAGACTTTTGTGTAACCAGCATCCTGGGGCTTTGACACCCAAGTGATTCCTTAAAACACTAGAAAGAAAATTCTCTTTTTTCATATCTTTACTAATTTGGGAGCATGGGAGAGGCCCCAAGGGCCAGATAATTTGGGCTCTGATACTGTCAGAATTTAGAGCTCTATCACAAATTCAGTTTTGTTTTGTTTTGTTTTGTTTTTTCTCCCTGAAGACAAACATACCATTGTGGGATTGGTTTAGGATGTATTCCCAATATCATTCCAATACCTCATTCAAAAGTGCCAGGGCCCTGAAATTCTTGGTCCTACTTTATAAGTCAGTATTTAATTTTTGTTTGGTTGGTTTTTTGTTGTTGTTGTTTATTTATTTATTTATTTATTTATTTATTTATTTATTTATTGTTGTTTTAATTCTAGATTTCATCTAACTTTATTTGGAGTCTCTCAAGGGGTCTCTTGTCCCTCCTTGCACTGTGACTGCCATCACACCCTCTTGCTCCCATGCATTAGACCTGTGGATAGGATTCATGTCTTTGTCTCCAAGATGCCCCCTGAGTCCTGTTTTATCTGGTTAGTAAAATCACTATCTAAATGGCAAAGATGCCACCTCACTCTATATCCTGGATGCATGAGGTACTTTCAGCTCAAGTTCGCTATATTGAAGAAGCATTATTTGTCCAGCAGAGGCCTTCGGTGACTTCTCTGCTTCACAGATGATGCCATGGGCCAGATTGAATCAGCATATTTCTCATCAATAATGGCCAGAATCACCTCATGTGTCCCAATGTTGTATTAACCAGCATAGATACCCCAGGATGTAGCCTGTACTTATTCCCGGGAACGTTGCCCTTGTCCTTAAAAATAGAGCTTTGGGGTGCCTGGGTGGCTTACTGGGGGGTTAAATGTCTGACTCTTGGTTTCAGCTCGGTTCATGATCTTAGGGTGGTGAGATCAGCCTGGTGTTAGGCTCTGTGTACAGTATGGACTCTCCTTATCCCTCCCCCTCCCATCACCCCCTCCCTCCTCATGCTCTCTCTCAAATAAATAAAATCTTGAAAAAAAAAAAAATAGAACCTCTGCTATTACAGAGTTATAAAATAACTAAGCACCAGAGGAGACAGAGATCCTAATCACATCCTAATCTTATTTTACAAATGAGAAATATCTCAAGCAGAAAAGGAGGCTTAGTAACTTGAAAAATATCACACATTTAATTTTAAATGATGTCCTAGAACTTAAATACAAGACTCTTAGAAACTAGAGCTTTTCAAAGGCTTTGTGGAATTATCAGTGGGGAAGGAGGGATTTTCTTTAACCCTAAATACTAACATATTTTAATTACTCCACATACTGAGTTCCTTTGTTTCATGGGCCCTTTCTTTTATATCTGTAATGTCCTCCAGATACCTTTATATGTCCCTGCAGCTTAATGAGATCAGAACCCACATGAGTTCACAGAGTTTGCCTTGACAGCATGTGCCAATAGCAATTCTTCTTGGCTTTTCCTTGTCTCCATCATTTTACCTAGCAGTTCTAAACTTGACAATATTCATATTAGTATTCTGTTCTTTTAAAAAGATTTTATTTATTTATTTGGCAGACAGAGACACAGCGAGAGAGGGAACACAAGCATGGGAGAAATAGGCTTCCCGCTGAGCAGGGAGCCTGATTCAGGGCTCTATCCCAAGACCCTGGGATCATGACCTGAGCCGAAGCCAGAGGCTTTAACCCACTGAGCCACCCAGGCACCCAACCCAAAAATATTTTTTATAACTAGCCTAAGTAAAGTAGTTCCTGTCACCCGGACAAATATCTTCCCAAGGAATGAGTCAAATAGTTTTAGAGCTGAATAGTTCTAGAAGGAAAACAGGACACTATTAAAAGTGCGAGCAAACAGCAAGTGGCTGGGCTCTAATATAAAGGTATAGGGCAATCCCAGCAGGCCTGTGGGGCGCCAAGAAAGAAAATACAGGCCAGTGGATATGTTGAAATTGAGACTAGTGAGCAAACAGTTGACATCAGTTAAGAAAACAGCATGGTGCCTGGGCTAAAGCTACTTGGCTGGGTTGAGGAACTCCTTCATCACCTCTGCCATAGTAGGTAGAGTTGCTAGCTGCAGGTATGTTGAACTTGCATCCTGAAAGCATGGGGAGATTGAGCATGTAATAAAGCCAGAAGTCAAATTTTTGTGGCTGAAGTTCCAAATTACATCCACGCCTCAAACCAAAGAAAGGCAAAATACTAGACAACAGAAATGAGACTTAATGTAGAGTAGAAATATCAGTATGAATATTACTTATCATGTTATCATAGAGTATGTGTAGTAGAACTCCATTTTCTGTTGATTTTGCGAGCTTAAAAATTGATCTAGTAGCTTGAGTTGGGAACCAATTGACAAAAGCTATTTGCATCAGGTAGCACTTAGGAAACAATGTTGACTAATTGCAGTGAAAACAAGCATCCATATTATTTCTTGCTATAATTAGTAATATACAAAAGTATTTTACATTTTTAAAGTATAATGCCAATGCTCTTTTGAGATTAATCAGCTTTAACATTTTAAAAAAGTGTTCTTGGATTATAGTTTATTAAAATTTTTAATATTTTAATTTTTATTATTTATTTATTTATGTATTTATTCTTAGTAGGTTTCACAACCAGCATGGGGCCCAACATGGGCTTGAACTCATGACCCTGAATGAGATCAAGACCTGAGCTGAAATCAAAAGTTGGATATTTAACCAACTTAGTGAATGCATCAAAAATGAAATTTTAAATGCTCTTTTAGGGGCATCTGTGAAAATGATCATGCTTCCTATCTCATTATATCCTCCTGTCTTAAATAAATCCTGTTTGTGCATGATGTTATAGGACAGGGCTGGGCTACATATGTTTATGTTTTATTTACAATTTTGGCAACTGTGTTCATAAGGAGATTGGTTTATTATTTGATTGTTTATTCTTTGCAGTCTCAATAGAATTTACCACTAAAGTCTTCTCAGTTCAATGAAAGATTTGGGGGAAGTTTGTCGAGCTCCCCTCAGCCCCAGCTTAACATGGTTACGATGTCCTTTAGATTTGCTATGATTTTATTGAGTGATTTTTGAAAATTCTCATAGTTTTAAAACATCAGTCCTGAAATGATAAAGTTGAGCAGTGAAGTTATCAAGGACCATGTGGTGAGTGCTGTGATGCCGTGATGCTCTCTGATTCCCCATCACAGTGGAAGGACTTCATTTGTGCACCAGGCTGCTGGGTATCTGGGAGACCACAACCCTCAGCTCTTAGCCCTCTTAGCCAGGGTGGAGGGGAGCTGTTTCATCCAAGACCACATCCTCCTCCTAAGGTGGCCAATGTTCAGTGCCTTCTCAGTGGAGGCATGTGAAAGACCAGCCAGCTCCCTCACCCCACTAGCAACAAATCCGGGTGGTCATCTCAGCTTCAGAAGGCCTTCCTTTTGGGGTCAGCTGGGACCTTCACTGAGACTCCACTGAGACTCCTCTTCTTCCTCTGCCTAATCTCATTTTTCCATCTTTTCTTGTTTACCATCCCAGGAACATTCCTTCATGTTCTTTCTGTATACCCATCCCCACCTCAGAATCAAAAGCCCAGCCTTCAATAGGAGTCAAGATTTTTTTTGAAGATTTTATTTATTTATTTGAGAAAAAGAGAGAGAGAGGGAGAGATAACAAGCAGGGGGAGGGGCAGAAGGAGAGGGAGAAGTAGGCTTCCTACTGAGCAGAGAGCTTGACACAGGGCTCAATTCCAGTACCTAGAGATCATGACTTGAGCTGAAGGGAGATGCCTAACCGACTGAGCCACCCAGGCACAAAAAAGAATTAAAAAAAAAAAAAAGATTTTATTCATCTATTTGGCAGACAGAGATCATAAGTAGGCAGAGAGGCAGGCAGAGAGAGAGGAGGAAGCAGGCCCCCCACCGAGCAGAGAGCCCAATGCAGGGCTCGATCCCAGGACCCTGGGATCATGACCTGAGCCGAAGGCAGAGACTTCAACCCACTGAGCCACCCAGGAACCCCAAAAAAGAATTTCATTTTAAAAGAATTTCCTCCTGGGGCACCTGGTTGGCTCAGTGGGTTAAGCCTCTGCCTTTGGCTCAGGTCATGATCCCAGGGTCCTGGGATCCAGCCCTGCATCTGGCTCTCTGCTCAGCGGGGGGCCTGCTTCCCGCACGCCCGCCCCACCCCCGCCTGCCTCTCTGCCTACTTGTGATCTCTGTCAAATAAATAAATAAAATCTTAAAAAAAAATTTCCTCCCTAAGCTTCCTTATGTATTCAGATTTCTATATTTTTCTTTTAATTTACTTTCAGAGCCTTTAAAATAGTTAGGTTTAGCTATAAGGTTTACCAGATTTATTACTTATTGTTATCAGTTTTAAAGCATATGACATAAATATTTTATATTGATTTCATTCTAAAGATTTTTGTTTATCTGTTCCACCGTTTTTATGAATATCTCTAGACATTGACAGATGGCAGAGTCTTGAGGCACCCCTGCGTACTCTGTTTCTATTGTGGTCCACACCTACTTAGAACCAGATTTAATTTCCAATCATTTCTTAGGTTCAGGGCCTCTGGGTACTAATAAGCTAGATAGGGATGGACAGTTCTTCAAGCAAGGCCAGAACATTCTTAGCACACATATGGCGCATACTCAGATCAGGTTTGCTTTTGGGGAGACTGGTTCAAGGTTGATTTTTGTTTTTGTTCCAGGGCATTGGGAGACTGTAATGAAACCTCAGTGACACATTTTATAGAGGGTAAAGAATGTCTCGATTTTATGGTAAAGAATTCATAGCATGATTTTATGCTACATGTAGCAGAGATGGTTCAGATGAACTGAGTGACTCTTCATAGGTGGGCCTCGTAGGAGGGCTGTTTTTTCGTTCAGAGCTCAATACTCTTCCCAGGAAGCTTGCTAGAGAGAATATTGTGCTCAACACACATGTGCACGCACACACACACACACACACACACACACGACCCTGAAAGGAACTTACAACGTTCATTTCCCATTCCAGTAGCAAAATAGACAGCGACTGCATTTCATGGTCCTTTGTGGTCTCTCTTATTTATTAAAATCTTGGAGAGTAGGTTGCATCGGATATCTAGCTTTCTCACTGGAAGAACTGGTGGTCTTCTTTTGCTAGACAACTTGGGTGAATTGAAGGGTAGGGGAAGACTGAATTCAGGAATCCTGTTAGCTGATGGTTTTTAGATTCTAATGGGCAGTGTCCGTTGGGAAGGAGGAGGCGCAAGCCAAATCTTTCTTGAGGAAATCCTCCCATGGGCAGAACAGAGGCAGTCCTCACTTGGTGGAGAGATGACAGGTGCATGTGTGAGGAGAATTGACAATGCAGAGCAACTTAAGGTAAGTATCAAGTAAGCACAGACAGCAAGCGGGAACAGAGTTCAGAGAGGTTTAATAACTATCTGTTGATTTCAATTGCATGGAGACGATTGTCTATAGTTCTTACATCTGGCGGTAGCTTTTCTATTAACCTTATCTGTGGGTAGCCAAGTACCTAATACTGTTTCCCTGTCACCTCTTCACCTCCGACTAATCTTACTACTTCTGTTTTCAGCATATGGTAATTGGTGATTTATGGACCAGCTTAATTCAAATGGCTTTTTTCTTTAATGATCAGGACTGCAGCCTTTACCATTTATTCCTATAATCTTGCTCTCTTGCTCGTGTAGTTATGTCAAAGAAATCTCAATAACCAACACAGTCTTTCTTAAGAGAGAAGTCTAAACTGAAATCAGGCAAGTTTCTCTGAATTTTGGTTCCTCTTCCTCATAATGGGGGTAATAATAAACTTATGTGGAATTTTTCTGAGCTTTAAACAAGATGAAGCATATTGTAGGGACTTGTTCCAGTGTTTACAGTTAGTTGAACCTGATTTTAGTTAAGATCATCAGTGAAAACCTCAAACATGCACATTGCGTGAAATATTCTTTTTTCACTCTTTTGTCATTTCGCTATTCCTTTCTTCATACATGAAGTGCTTGACACATAGTGAAGGATGTCTATTCCTTTTAATCACTCATGCTTCATCTAGGCTGGATCCCTTTCATACTAGCCTACTAATGGCATCTGATATATAGCTACAGGAAACTTACACTTGTATTTTGCTCTGTACTTTTAAGTGTGTTTTATGCTTTAATTAGCACAGGATGCAATTAAAATCCTGAGAATGTATGTCATTCCCATTATGGAGATGAGGAAAATAAGACTCAGCAAGGTTAAGTGACTTTTCTAAGGTCACAGACACAATAAAAGTAGAAGACCTGAGATTAAACATGGCCTGGTTGTTTGGTTATAGTCCCATTCAATTTTCCAGATGGCCACTGCCCCACACTTATGTGTGGGTGCATCTAGAAAAGTGATATTAGAGAGAAAGCCAAATGAACCCTCACTGAAGGCTGGATTTCAGTGTCGTGAATCTCCAGCTCCCTATGATTCTGGGCTCTTAATGTTAGTGGGACATAGCACCTTCACTCCGGAATGCATCAGACTTGAGTGTTCATGACATGTGCTCACCTGCCTGGATAGGCAGAAGAGCGAGCATTTCTGGAAGTGCTCACTCTTACCTTTGGACAGATTCTTTAAGATTCAAGAAGGAAATCTCAGCTTCAGGATAAAGGACAATCAATACCAACGCAAGGAAACTGAGCAAGCAAAGATGCCTCCGTGCCTAGCTTCAAAAAGGGAGATAGCAGACGTGGATTTTGGCTTTACACAAGTCTAATATGTACATCTGATTGAAACCTATGATGGGTTCTAGATAAAAAATGGAACCTGAATCCAACCCAGATTCTAGATCGAACAACCAGTTTATGGAAAACATAGGAGACAGGGGAACATGTTTAAAACAAAACAAAACAAAACAAAAGACAAAAAAACAAAAAAACCTGACCTGGAGTTGTGAGCCACAGAATCCTGCATCTGGAAATCCTGATAGGGCATATGAATTTAGTTTACTCTGAGAAGAAAATGCAAGGAGAAAGAAGGGAAGGGAAACCTCTGGATTAAGAGACTCTTGAGAGACATGAAAGTTATGCAGATTTTTACATTGAAATATTCAAATACAAGCAGCATATTTATGGAGAAATGGGGACATTGGAAAACTTGTTATACATATATACACACACACATATATATGTATATGTATATATATGTATATATGTATATACACATATGTATGTATGTATACACACATATATGTATATACATTTATACATATGTATATGTATATATGTATGTATATGTATATTGTATATATACACATATATGTATATATATACGTACATATATGCATATATATGTGTATATAGATTCTAGGTATAATCTATATCTAGAATCTATGTATAATCAATATCTATATCTATATATAGATTATATCTTATCTATACTATATATATCTATAGATTATACCTATATATATCTATATATATAGATTATACCTATATAGATATAATCTATATAGATAAAATCTAAAGAATTTATTTTTAATTTCTAAGTAGAAAAAAGAGATACAATGTATCTCTTCCTTGGGATTATGCCATTAAAGAAGTTGAGTTGATGAATCAAGTTGTTTCCAAAGTGGCCTCTAGGTGCCATACTGAGTGGCCATCTGTGATACTCACTCAGAGCTGTAATTCAATAGAACATATGTGGGGAAACTACTTTGGTGAATTCCACATGCCTATAAAGAGTTGGGCAAGGGACAATATAGAATGGTAACTTTCTCGTGGGACAGCCTCTCAGATCATCACCTGTGATTTTCCCAGAAGGCTGCACTCAGCATACATAAGTTATATTTTTTTCCTCATTATTTGTTTCTTATTTTGTCTTCCCCTCTTCTTTTCCCTTCTCTGGTTTCAACTGATGATTTTATTTAATTCCATTTTCTCTCCTTTTACTGTATCAGTTATATTCTTTAGCAATATTTGTAGTGGTTGACTTAGAATTTGAAACATACATTTACAACTAAGGTAAGCCCACTTTCAAATAACACTGTACTGTGTACTGTGTTGTGAAGTAGTTTATGACAGGGCATTCCTGAGTCCTCCCTCCTTATAATATTGCTGTCATTGATTTCCCTTATCCACAAGCTATAATCACTGAATACATTGTTGCTATTATTGTTTTTAACAAATGGTTCTTTGTTAGGTTAAGAAAAATAAAAGGTTTGTTTTCCTTGAAAGTTTTTCCTTTCCTATTGCTCTTTCTTTATGTAGATCCAAATTTCTGAACTGTATTACTTTTTTAATTTAAATTCAATTAGCCAACATACAGTACATCATTAGTTTCTGATGTCATATTCAATGATACGATACATCACTTGCCTATAACACCAAGTGCTCATCCCATCACGTGTCGTCCTTAATGCCGATCACCCAGTTACCCCGCCCCCCCACCCACCTCCCCTCCAGCAACCCTCATTTTGTTTCCCAGAGTCAAGAGTTTCTCATGGTTTATCTCCCTCTCTGATTTCTTTCCATTCAGTTTTCTGTCCCTTCCCTTATGAGTCTTTATGCTGTTTCTTATATGAGCCTGTATTATTTTTCTTCTCTCTGAAGAACTCCTTTTACCATTTCAACTTTTATAAGTAGAAAAACAGAAGGCATCAGAATTTTTAATGTTTAAAAATTAGATATATACCCTAATAAAATAAATCCATGCATGCTTGTCATTATGTAAGAGGTATTTTATTTCTTGTTCTTTTTGTATGTGCTTTTTTTTTTTTTTAAACGCAAGGGAATTTTGGGGCACAGAATAAAGACAAAATCAGAGAAAAGAGAAAGAACAAGAAACTCTACAACCAAAGAAGCAGAAGATAGCAGCCGTGGGACCAGAAGTATTGTTTCCCCTTCTCATTGCATGTGGTCACAGAAACCTCCCCGGTGGTCTGCTGGCCATTCTGTCTCTTTGTTGCTCTGTTCTGCTTGGTTAAATATCTATCTTATATTTTCACATCCTATTTCAGCTCCTTCTGGAGTAATTTATATACCACCTGTAGGAGTGAAGTCTACCTGAGGAGAGGCTTCCTATGAAAGTTTACTGCATGCAAATAGATTTGAATCGAAGGGGTTCAGGGAACTTTAAAGAGTAGGTAAAAAGGCAGACATTGCATTTTATTTTTCCATCCTGCCTTTGCTCCTTCTACAAATGTTTTAAAGGTTCTTAAACCTGTCAGGGTCACACCAGTCTCCTCAATAAATTAGTAAGATGATCTCTTTGGAAGCAGTTGTAAATTATTTTATAATTTTTGACTAGAACTACTTAGCATGGCTTCAGTATTATGGTAGAATTTATTGATGATCAATTTTGATGTGGACATTTTATTTTTAAGTAAAGTTAAGGCATTGAAATTGTAATCATTCTGAGAGTGAAATACCTGAAATTTCAGCCCAGATATTTCCTTCCTTCCTCCCTTCCATTTCTCCCTCCCTGCCCCCACCCTTCC
The DNA here is from genome assembly GCF_022355385.1 of Mustela nigripes. Classification (NCBI taxonomy): domain Eukaryota; kingdom Metazoa; phylum Chordata; class Mammalia; order Carnivora; family Mustelidae; genus Mustela; species Mustela nigripes. The sequence goes on along the minus strand of NC_081563.1, from coordinate 48,257,596 downwards.
TTCCTTCCTTCATTCCATGCTTCCTTCCTTCCTTCTACTTTCTGTCGAAGAAAGTTCCTTATCTCTAACAAGCAAAGGTTTAGATGAAATAGTAACTCATTTTTATTACCATGCAGTCAGATGAAATTCTCTCATCTCATTCAGTGGATACCATTAACCTTTCAACTTCAGTGGCAAATCCAGCCACAGAAATTCTCTCACTGTAAAACTCAAGCCCACACACCGATGTGCAGCTTTTGGCAGCATGTGAATTAGAACAATGGTCCCTTGACAGACTGGTCTGAAATGAGAATGCCTTTGATACCAAGAACTTCAATTTATATGTTGCTTTACCTCCTGAGGATTTGGAAAAGAAACTCCCAATACATTATTATTTGAAAAAGGCTGAAAACATGAAGGTCTATGCCAATGTTCCCCAAAAGATATTAATGGATGATCTGTGAGCAAAACAGAGAACATTCACACTTTACTAAATTTTTGCATTTTTCATATGCCAAGAACACATTTTGAAGCATATTCCTGATAGTGAATGTCACAAAAGGGATCATTCATTTGTTGGCTGTCATCATAGATTTCTACGTTAAACTCTTTGAAATAACAAGTTCCCCTTCCTACATAGGTGCTCACCTCAGCTGACCCCACTTTTTTTTTTTTAATTTTTTTTTAAAGATTTTATTTATTATTTTGACAGATTGGAAGCAGGCAGAGAGAGAAGGAAGAAGCAGGCTCCCTGCTGAGCAGATAGCCCAATGCGGGGCTCGATCCCAGGACCCTGAGATCATGACCCGAGCCGAAGGCAGAGGCTTAACCCATTGAGCCACCCAGGTGCCCCCCACATTTTTGTTTTTAAATCAGGTTATCAGGTTATCAGTTCATTTGGGGCAGGCATCCAGAAGAAATGTTTGACAGTGTTTACTAAGGAGCCACATTTAGGTATATTCGTTAGGGATATTTGCTGTTTTAACAGCTCTGGGTCAAAGGGTAGCTAATGAATAGTGAACGGGAGAAGGAGTAAGTCCAGTTGTTAGAAGAAAGAGAAGCTTAGAAAAGAAGAAATGAGAAGTATAGTATACATTCCATATATACATTTTAGAAAAAAATTCTAATATTTTTAGTGTGATTATCTTAACAGGACAAATCAAAAATTTTTAATTACTTTCCAAGGCATGACTGAAATGAAAAAATAATTTGATCACAGTGGAAAACTAAGCAGTCTTACATGGTCCCTGTTACAAAGGGCTCTGAAAACCTCAGGGAATATTAGAATATTAGTAGAACATTCATTCCTATTCCTTTGTTATAATGCTGCCTTGAATATTTTTCAGATCCTTGGCATGGCATGGTTTTTACCCCTGCGCTTCCTATGATGAACATTAACTCACTCAGGGAATATTTTCAACTCAATAATATTATTTTAAAAATTACGAAACATCTCCAACTCTGACCCCAGATTTGAGGTACTTAATCTTGAAAGGCAAACAGCTCTGGGGAGTCCTCCTTTTTTCTCTTTATTTAGCCTCTGGGGAGCAATTCACCCTAACAGAAGTGACAGATTTTAGAAACGTTCCCAGTAGAAGACTGATAGCTGAGACTAGAAGATACTATTTGAGTGATTGTAGATTTAGAGTAAATGCTGCTTTTGATTTATTTGTGTCTAGACAGAGCTAAGAAGAGTGTATATTTGCCATCAAAATCAACAGTGCACAATGAAATCTTCCAGTAAATAAGAGAACAGCTGAGCACCAGCATCTTCTGTACCTCTGCCCCTCTCCTCACCTTGGATTCTGATGTAGAAAACACTACAAATAGAGAAGAATCTGTATCATTTCTGGAGTCTGAGGAGGCTGCTATACAAAAAAAAAAAAAAAAAAAAAAGCACTCAGGAATTTCTGGTATGGTGTAAATGGGGCCTGTTAATCAACAGGGACAATAGCATATTGGACACATGATCCAGGGGCCGCCTGAGTCCCAGCCAGCACCTATCACGAATCAATGGAATCTAGGGCAAATATTATCTTTATTAACACCATAATTATTTTTATTATTATCATTAGTTTTAAGAGTATTAATTCACCTCCCTCTAAAGGAATTTGGCTTCTGGGAATCGTATAAAAGAAATTCTGCATTATAGGAACAAACTGTAGTTTGATATGGGGAATGATGTCTCTGATGATAGTGATGTGGGAAACAAAGGTAAAAGAAAAATTAAATTTCCTTACTACGTAAAGTCCATTGACAAGTCCTTGAAACACACAGAGTGGCATTCCTCTAGAAACTCAGCTGCCTTGATGTTAATACTTTCCTTAGGGCAAAAAGCAATCTTAGCTTAACATTATCTGGACCCCCAGGAGGCTGTAAGTCTCCTTTAACATCTAAAAATTCGTTTGGAAACTTCCTTTATCTCTACCACCACCCCCCAAGATACATGTTGACAATCATCCCCCAAGCATATGACTGACTGATACACATCTGAAGGGTCTCTAGTGTTTTTACTAGAGAGTAATAAATGGCCTTTTCCTAACAATAGCTAGCACCCTCACGGCCCTGGAATCTTTGCTTTCAAAATTCTCTAGACACATAGGTTATTCCTAAACCCTCCCAACTTGAAAGTACATAATCAGCCACTCCTCATGACCCCGGTACAGCTCTTTCTGCCCATGGGTCCTGTCCCTGTGCCTTAATAAAATCGGCTTTTTGCACCAAAGATTTCCCAAGAACTCTTTCTTGGCCATTGGCTCCGAACTCCAACATTTCCTACATCGGTAGCAGATGCTTCTGGGGAGATGTCTGTACTTCAACCAGTATCTAGCATAGCAGAAAGCTACGGCCGGAAGGGATTAAAGAAGAATTGAATGGAAACTGCGCTGGAAAGTTGAGGCAAGAATAGCTACATAAATTGGGGGACAGTGGTGGCCAAATGGGAAAGAAGTTTCCCAACAACAGCAGATGTTCCCGGTGGCACTTAGGAAAGCACTTAAGAAAGCACTTTCTCTGCACTTAGGAAACCAGGTAGAAGAAGAAAGCTCTGTGTGTGTGACGGATAGGGCACTTAGCGTTCATGGACATATGAGACAGCAACAAGGAGGGGGTCAGTTGCAAAACTGGCCACAGGATGGAGATCTGGCTGATCTGACACTTTGCTCAGAAGCTTCATCCAATAGAGGCAAAGACCCCTGCTGTACAGATTCTCCCGAGCTGTAACATAAGTTGAAGCCATGTCTTCATTTCATCCTTACCTTTGTTTGATTCCTTTGTTAATTTCAGCCTGTCTCGGGGGTGAAATTATGCAAATTCATATGTCCTCTCCCATTTTTCCGGAAGTTTTAGTTTCTCTCTTTTCAGGTCCAACTAGCAATAAAATGTTTCCTACATTTCCAAGATGTTCTTTCATTCTGTCGTTTTTGTTCATAGTTGAACACACAGACGGTTGGCTTAAATTCAAAGGTCCAATTTCCTTCCAATTGAGGATTCAGATTTAACAATTTGTTACACTTAATGATTTCCATATTTTTCTCAATTGTATTAAAGTCATATGCTTCTTTTCACTACTATCAACATATTCATTTTTCTACTTTGTTTATGAAAATAGTAAATAAGAGCAAAATGTTATAAAAGAGAATTCTCCAACAATTTTAGAAAGAAAGCTTTTTCAAATGAATGTTATCCTAAAGAATCGTTAACCCAGATGATCTGAGAGGCAATAAAGACATCATAGTGGATAAGATCACAGATCCTGAAGCCAGTTTTCATCTTTCACTTAATAACTGTGTAAACGTGGGTAACATATTTAGCTTCTCTGTTTCTTAGTTTCTTTATATGTGAAGCAGGAGTGATAATAGACAGTAATAACTCAGTGGAGTTAGGATCAATGAGTTAGTGTATGTCAGGCACTAAGAACAGTACTCTGCTCATAGTAAGAGCTGTGCTAGTTTACTGTTGGCATTACCCCAATTCCAATAATTAACAGAAATTAAAGAAAAGTTACTTTGGTTGATGTCAAGACTTTAAGAATTTATTTTCTTTGGGTGAGAGTAAAGTTTTAACTTTTTTTCCCCTTTCTTTCTCTTTTTGCTTCCAAATAGTTAACTCTTCCTCTTGTAGTATGTATTAAAAAATTATTTATTTAAGATTTTATTTATTTATTTGACACAGAGAGAGAGAGATCAGAGTAGGCAGAGAGGCAGGAGGAGAGAGAGGAGGAAGCAGGATCCCTGCTGAGCAGAGAGCCCTACATGGGGCTCGATCCCAAGACCTTGAGATCATGACCCGAGTCAAGGCAGAGGCTTAACCCACTGAGCAACCCAGGCGCCCCTTAAAAATTTATTTTTCATAACTTTTTATATTCATGTAAATTCATAAAAAATTTATTTGTGTTATTTTATATCTAATGCTCTTATAAAAGTAATGATTTTTAAACTTTGTCGTATTTTGTTACATGACTAAGATACATTCATTTTTAAAAGAAGCACAAATGCATATGAAGTAAAAGCATATCTTTCGTATTCTAACATTAAGAAATATTTATTTCTATATCAGGATGAGTTAGGTTATTCTGTGGTTCAAGACACCCCCACAACTTGGAGTTTTAAAACCACAATGGTTTATTTCATCCTTTTACTATGTATATGTCTCAATCAGATTGGGTCTCTGGTCTGCTGTATCTCAGTATCCTCCTCAAGATGTAGAACTGACATGTTGTATCTCTTTGCATTATTTAGCTCAAGGTTTTGGACGTCTGGCTAATGTGGACTAATCTGTACCTGTCTCAGTCAGTTCAGGCTGCTAAAATAAGAAAACCGGAGACTGGGTGGTCTAGACAACAAACATGTAGTTCCCATAGTTCTGGAGGCTGGAGAGTCCAAGATCAAGGTTTTTGCAGATTTGGTGACTGGTGAGGGCCCTCTTCCTGGTTTATAGACAGCTGCCTTCCTGCTGTGTAATCACATGGCAGAGAGACAGAACATGCTCTCTTACCTCCTCTTATGAGGACACTAATCCCATCATGGGAACTCCATCTTCTAATTATATCAGACTGGGGATTAAGGCTTCAACATATGAATTTGGGGAGAACACAAACATCCAGCCCATAGCAGTTCCTCATGTCTGGTGGTCATTTTTTTTTTTTTTTTTTTTTTTTTTTTTTTTTTTTT
>NC_081563.1:48222931-48252346 GCF_022355385.1 Mustela nigripes | reverse complement strand
TTTTTTTTTTTTTTTTTTTTTTTTTTTTTTTTTTTTTTTTGATATATGGTCTTACGAGTTTGTGATGTGTCTTTACAGCCTCACTCTTGATCCGTGTGTCTTCTGTGACTTCATTGTGGGTAGCTTGAGTTTATTGAGCTTCAGAGAGAAAGCTACACTTAGTCTCTGTCTCTTAACAACTTTGTCAAATTAAAGTGATCTTTGTATTGATAGAACTTATTGAATTAAGAAATTTGAATCAAGGAAGAGTGGCCATACCCTTGACTTGATCTTGAATTTTTTTTTTAAGATTTCATTTATTTATTTGACAGAGAGAGAGATCACAAGTAGGCAGAGAGGCAGGCAGAGGGGGAGGGGGAAAGCAGGCTCCTTGCTGAGCAGAGAGCCCGATGCAGGACCCTGAGATCATGACCTGAGGCTTAGCCCACTGAGCCAACCAGGGGCCCCTTAATCTTGGATTTTAATAGCATTTCTCCCTCAAAACATTCTCAGCATACCCCTCACCCCACCACCAGGTTTGGATTGAGAAAGAGTTGCCTCTTTGAATTCTATGAATCTCTGAACTTGTGAACTCTTTGCCCCCATTAATTCTGTGCTTACAAACTGATTATTTTCTGAAATTGTCTTTTGCTTATGTTACTTTACTAAACAGAGGTTGCAGCAACTATCACACATGCTACCAACATTTTGTCTTCTGTCCTTGCCCCCTAGAGACACAAGTTTGTTAGGAACATGTTCTGCCTTCCAAGAACTACAGGCGGCAATCTATTCAATGTTCCATCTCTGCATAAGGCGGACCACCATTTTTTCAGTCTCCAGTGCTAGTTTCCTCAAATCCCATCCTTCAACCTTAATGCAGTGATACAGATGTAAGGACTAAGGGTCGTAGCTGTATCCCACTACTGTTACTCATTTATATCAATAAAGGTAGAGTAGGTTATGCTGTGGTAGTAAACAGCCTCCATGGTCTAACTAGAAAAGCTTTATTTCTTGCTCATCTCCCATGTCCACCACAGGTCAGCTGGGGCTCTTTTCATTACCCTTGCTCATGCTCCGTGCTGCTGGGCAACCGTCATCAGGAGTGTTTCTAGTGCCTATGAAGGAGGGAAAGAGAACATGGCATATTCACACTAGCTCTCACAAACACAAAGGGAAATAACCGCCCATCATTCCACGAGTCAAAGCAAATTACATGGCTACACGTAACTTCAGCGGGATCAAGAACTGAAATAAATGCATGCTGTCTGAGAATAGAACTAGAATTCTCAGATTCATCTTCTTTCTCTCACTCTTTCCCTCCCTCCCCTCTCCCCTTTATCTTTTCTCTCTCTCCACCCCGCCTTTGAACTGTACACCATTTACTTATGTGTAATAATTTGACAGAATATTTTATTGCAGTGATTTCCCATCTGTGTTCTTCCAAATCATAGTTTAGTCTCGGGAACTGGGGTAAGGGGGTATGGAAAAGGAGGTTCTGGGCATGAAGGGCTTTGCCCCCAAATTCAGCTCATATAAACTACCTATGATAGCTTTCCTTTTAGACCCAATCCTTTAAGAAAGAATTCCAGATGTTTCATGTGTGTTTATTCATTCTGGTCTTTTCTTCCTCATTAACCTCAGTTTACTAGTGTAAGTGCAATGAACCGCAGGTGAGTGACCTGCCTAAATACTACCGCTGGGCACTGCAGTGATGGGTTAATATTTTCTTGCATTCATCTGCATTTTTCTGGGACCTCTGGATTAGGCAGTGTTGAATCTTCATAATAGTAAATCCTTGACAATTTTATGATGAGAACACGTTAATGAATAAAATATAAAATACTTAGAAATTGAGTCACTCTAGACTCCTCTCTATCCCTGAAAATTAGAAAATAATAGCTTTGTGAAATGGCTTAAAAGAGGTGAAGGAAGAAGCACTTAGACCAGAAATTACTTCCAAATTAAGCTCGAGATACAAATATTGGAGTAGGATGACAGAAATTCCATCTGGAGAAAGGAGCTCGGATATCTTACATTTATACCAGTGGACTGGCTATGGTCACGTTTTGTGTAAATATAAACTGAATTCTTGCGGCAGGCAGGTCAGTGTATTTGCTGATGCATAACGAGGGTGCTCAAACTTAGATTGTTTATCCCCTGGAGTCTCATTAAACTAAATATACTTGCCTTAAGCCACCTGCCTTTGGGCAGTCGCAATGGAAATAAAATCAAATTCACTTCCCATCTTGATAAATTGGCATTAACTACTACTTTATCTGAAATAGGCTTGATAATTAGTGTCTCTGATTACATGGAGAAAACTGTTGAATCTTTTAGAATGCTTTAAAAAAATGTAGGCTTTCTAAATTTGCTGCATTTGAGGGAGGAGATTTGAAAGCCCTGAGCCAGTCATGACTGGGATGAGAGTCATTAAAATAGCAATCTTTTTTTGGTAACTCATCTTGTCCCAAGTGAGTGTGATTTAAGAATATGGGAACACCTGTTCTGGGGTGGCAATTTTTACCTCATGGCTCCAATATCCACAAGAGGCTTGTGAGTGGGGGAGAAGGATATTGATATTAAGAGTAAGATGTCTAAATGAAGAATTATGAGAAGGGATCCTTAGGAAATAGACTGCCACAGGACTGTGGTCCAGCTCTGTGTCTAGTTTATCCATCACCAGCTGAAAATAGCTCACTTCGGTTATATCTCGGTCAATAACTATTGATCATGCACCGTGAGCTAAATACCATGTGGGCACTGGGGCACCTGTCTCTCTCAATGCGGTGAGCAGCTCTTGCCCACTTGGGTCTTCTCAGGTTGCCAGGAAGCAGACAGAAAGCAGAGCCAGGCCCTTGCTTGCCCCAGGGTTCCACAAAATTCTCTCTCCCGGTTTCTCAGGTAGAATTTCTGTTTCAACTGTAAGGAACACTTCTTGCAGGTTTCCTAAAGCTTTGTTCAACAACACATGAATTGTCCTGAGGCTTAGACTTATGTTGAGAGACTGGCCAGAAAATTCTATTTTCTGGACCACCACACACCTCTGGGCCTTTGAGGAAATATGACCACAAGGGGGCATCACGTAGACTGGGAAAAGAAATAATTGGCAAGTTCCTTGAATGGAAAGAGAAAGAAAAGGAAAAAAAAAATAACAGTAGGGGAAAATAAAATCAAAATACCATAAAAAACCTCACACAGATTGTTTGGTCAAAGTAGAGTAAATGATAGTGTAATGAGCTAATATTTCTTAAGAGCTTACTTTGTTCCTGGCTACTGTGAGGAAATGCCATAGGTAGAGTGTTTAAGTAAATCTTCCCTCAGTCCCATAGGTAGAGAGTGCCTGTACTACCTGGCCCTAGTGTATGGTAGAGCAGGGCCTGGAATGAAAGTCCTTCTGACTCCAGAGCCCTGCCCCAGCCCCACGGGTGGCTTTGGTCTCTGAATTTGTAGTTCCACTATGATGGGACACATGGACCTTGTTCTGAAAGACATATGGAGACTTTGGCAGGTTTCAAGAGTGTCTGTGGTGTGGAAAGACTCTGATAATCTCTGTGGTGAATGTATGGATAGAGGTCTAGAAGATGTTGAGGGGAGACGTGAGATCCATTATCTCAGCAGCCCATGTATTGGTCAGTGCCTGAACAGGGGTATGATGAAGGTGCCTGAGAAAAGTGCATTAATTCACAATATGTTCATAATGCAAAAACTAAAGGATCTGGTGATTTGTTTGATTTGTGGGCTGAGGGAGAGGGAAACACGGAATATTTCCAAGACTGTGGCCCTCCCAGAAAAACATAGGAAATCCGATTTAATTGGATATGGCAGAGTTTTGGAAGTACTCACATTCAATCTTATAGATTAGAGCACTGTGCCTGAAGAATCTTTATTTTCTCTCTCGGGTGACTGACCATACTGTCACAACACTAGGTCATGTGAATCTGAAGGACTGGGACACTCTTAGAGAATCCTACAGATGCAGGCCTAGCACACTTTTCTGGTTCACTCCATTGTGATGTTGCTGTATTGGGGGATTTCACAGACTTCTTTAACTGCGAGAGCAAAGCTTAGACTACTCTCTTCCCAAGAGATTATTTCTTGAGCTACAAGAAAAGAAGGAATCAAGGAAGAGATAGTCTTTAATCTTGATTTTGTATATGGTGAAATTTTATATTTGCTTTTACCTTGTTATTTTATAATATTTCTGTTAGAAAATAGTGACACTCGTTTCTCAGAGTCCCAAAAAGGAAAGGACAAGTGATTGGATGTCATTCTTTTCAATCATCAGGGTATAAAAGAGGGAGATCAGTAGTGAACTGGAACAGGTTTATAGGGCCTGCCTGGAGACAAACCTTTTTTGCTCAGACCAAACTAAGGTGGGGCAGAGGGTGTAGTTTTCTTAGATGACTGCCTGGCCTTTAGCAACTGGGTGTGATAACATTTGATTATTACATAATATTATTTTAAGGAAAATTGAATAAACCTTTCTGGAACATCTTTTTTTTTTATGATTTCTTCTACTATTGTGAACTTTGCAGTCATTGACTAATAAAAATGATCTACTAATTCTTTTGAAAAAGGCAGACTCCTGTTTGATGTGACAACAAGAACAGGGCTAGGGACAATGGGCTAAAGTCGAAAGGAAGGACTAATTAAATTGCCGTTCTGAATGCAGTGGAGACGACTCCAACCGAAGGATATCCATTTTGTTTTTTGTTATCTGAAGTCTGAATAAATCCCACTTCTGCCATTTTATTAAGAGGTAACCAGAACTGTGGCGAGAGAAACTGCCAGCACTGTGCGTTATGTATTTACGCTTCTTTGGGTGTTTTGTTCTACAAACTAAAGTAAGATTGAAGAAGCTTTGTATATTTTGCTTTTCCCATAATATGAGCTAAAACAAGAATTATGAAGTGGGTGTCATAATGAAAATGGAGCCTGAAGTGTTCTCATGAGAAAAATGTAGGATCGTTATGTGTAAACCAGGGCAATGGATAACGTATCTCCCTACTTTAGGCGTCTATATGGTGGTGAACTGAAAATGCTTATGAAAACCTCTTCAGTTTGAAAAGTCAGCATAGGAAAACCCCACAGGAATAGAACAGGCTTTGTTTTTTACTATGTTGTTTTTATCAGTCTCCTAATCATGAAAATAATTTTTTCTTAAGCCTAGGAATGTAGAGTTTTTGTGATGAAGAGGCAGTGCTTTCACTTACTAACTTCCCATTTTATTAAAATTGTGGGGGATTAATATCTTTAGTAATTGGGTCCTTTCAGGCTTGTATTTACATGCTAGTTTTCATTCATCCCCTGCGTCTGCAAGAACAGTGAAGAAAATGTTTTAGGGCTATTTTTAGATGGAAAATCTGAGACGTAGGAAAAGGTAAAATGTCTTGCCCCAAGCCAGGGATGGTGGTAAACTAAGATATATTTGTTATTAAATTGTTGCATATTATTTCGTGGTGTAGATGTATCAAGGCTCAGATAATCAGTCACTATCTTTGGACACCTTGATTGTTTTCAGTTTCTTTCTTTCTTTTTTTTTTTTTTAAAGATTTTATTTATTTATTTGACAAAGAGAGAGAGAGCACAAGCAGGCAGAGAGGCAGGCAGAGGGAGAGGGAGAAATGGGCTCCTGGCTGAGCAGAGAGCCTGATGTGGGGCTTAGTGGGACCATGACCCGAGCTGGAGGCAAACACTTAACTGACTGAGCCACCCAGGCACCCTTGTTTTCAATTTCTTATAAATACTAAAATAGAAATCTTTATGAATGTCTATTTTGGGCCTTTAGAGAAATGGCTTCCTTTTGAATGTTTTCCTGCAAAAAATTCTGAAATTAAAACACAAATTTGAAGGCATCTCACAATTGTTTGAACACAGCCCCATTGAAGTCTTTATATTGTGTATAAAGTATAGAGTCACTCTCTGCCAGACTGTGTCCTAGGCTGTGATTTTATTATTCTTTTGTTTGTATTTCTGACATGGCACAGTGTTTGGGACACGGCGGGCCCTCAGGAACTGTGGAATAGCCATTAATGTTTATTGCTTTTTGAAGTTCTTGGTTACAAAATAGAGTGGCATCATTGTGTCATCTCCTGAAAAACATTACTCTTTTTATACCTTTTTGGATATAAAATATCAAATGTTTTGTTTCAACTGCAAATCGATGCTAAATATGAAAGCAGAGATTTTTGGCTAATTGAAATGGTAATCAAAAGAGTTATGTTTATTGAAAACATTCCACATGGTAAGTTTCATCTCAGCACTGTAATTAAGACCACTTCATTACTTCTATTCAAATTCTCCATTTTCTTTGCCCTTGTGGCCTTTCACATTTTTGGAATAAACATTTCTTCCAGCTATGTATTTGAGAAATAGTGCATTTGTTGTCAAGATTTATATTTGGAGAGTTTTGCAACTAATTTAACAGAAAATAATGTCTTATTTAGGAGCAACAACAAAAAGAGCAGATTGAGTAATTGGAGACATATAGAAGAAGGAGTGAAAGGTATTGCATTACCTTGCTGTGGAGTGCAACATTCACCCAAAGTTTCAGTGTTCTCTTTGATTACCCAGGAGAGATTAAATGTAGTAGCTTTTTTTACTGTCATATTTTTCCGCTGTCAATGCCCTTTTTTAGTGCTAGGAATTTTCTAGTTAAATCAAAAAAAAAAAAAAATCACAGCCAAGACTTCTATCAGAGCATGTTTCTAGGAATTTTGTGGTTTCAGGTCTCACATTCAAGCCTTTAATTCATTTTAAGTTTATTTTTATGAATGGTGTAACATAGCATTCCAGTTTCATTCTTGGCATGTGGCTGTCCAGTTTTTCTACCATCATTTATTGAAGAGACTGTTCTTTTCTCACTGTATATTCTTGCTTCCTTTGTTATAAATTAATCGACCATATATGTGTGGGTTATTTCTGGGATCGCTGTTTTGTTCCATTGAGCTTTGTGTCTGTTTGTATGCCAGTGACATACCGTTTTGATTATTAGAGCTTTGTAGTGTAGTTTGAATCAGAGGATGTGATACTTCTGGCTTTGTTTTTTTTCAAGACTGCTTTAGCTATTTGGGGTCTTTATTGTCACATACAAATTGTAGGATTGTTCTATTTCTGTGAAAAATACCATTGGAATTTTGATAGGGATTGCACTGAATCTGTATATTGCTTTGGAGATCATGGACATTTTAATGATATTAATGATTCCAATACATTATCATGGGATATTTGTCCATTTATTTATGCAGTCTTCATTTTTTCTCATTAATGTCTTACATTAATTAATAATAGTATCATTAATGTCTTACTTTTTCTCATTAATGTTTTAATGTATAAGTCTTTATTCTGTTTGGCTAAATTTAATCCTATGTATTTTATTCTTCTGGTGCAATTTTAAATGAGACTTTTCTTAATTTCTCTTTTGATAGTTATTTTTTAATGTATAGAAATGCAATAGATTTTATCCATTCTCTCTTAATAATCATTTGAGCTGCTTCCACAGTGTTGACTGGTATGAGTAAGCTTACTATAAGTATTCTTAGATAAATCTCTTTGTGGGCATATGTTTACATACTTCTTCCATATATACTGAGAATTGGAATCACCAGGTCCTAGCATAGACTTATGTTTAACTCTTAAGAACTCACCAAAGAAGTTTCCAATGTGGTTATACCATCATCTAGTCTTTGCTGAAATATTTAGGAGTTCTGGTTCCTCTGTAGTATAGTTTGGTTATTATCAGTCTTTTTAAAAAATCTTAACCATGTTAGTGCTTGTGAAGTGGTTTCTCATTATAGTTTAAATTTGCATTTACCAAATGACTAATGATGTTAAGTATGTTTTCATGTACTTTTGGGCTGTTCATATATCTCTTTTAAAATATCCACTTAAGGGTGCCTAGGTGACTCAGTCTGCCTTCACCTCAGATCATGAGCCCAATGTCCTGGGATCTTGTCCTGCATCAGGCTACCTACTCAGTGGGAGTCTTTTTCTCTCCCTCTTCCTCCTCCCTTGCTTAGCTCTCTCTCTCTCTGTCAGATGAATAAATAAAATCCTTAAGAAAAAAATATCCACTCAATTCTTTGCTTAATCTTCTAATTAGTTATTTTTTTAAAGAGTTTCATATATATTCTGTATATACAATATAACAGATACATAGTGGTGCAAATATTTTCTTCAGTCTGTGGTTCATGTATTAATATTCTTAATAATATTATTTGATGATCAGAGTATTTTAATTTTGTACGAAGTCTAATTTATTATTTGTGTGTGTACGGTTAGTATGTTTCATGTCCACTTTATGAAGACTGCCTACTCCAAGGTCAGGAAGATGTTCTACCTTGTTTTCTTCTAAAAGCATATGAATTTTCTCTTAATGCAAATGATGTATCTCAAATTATTTTCTGTGAATGGTGTGAGGTAGTGGTGTAGATTTGTTTTTATTTCCTATAGATTTATCCAGTTGTCACACAATCATTTGTTAAAAAGACTTTCCTTTCCTTACTGGATTTACTTGGTCCCTTTATTAAAAATGAGTTGAGCAGTGAATCTATTTCTAGAATCTGTAGTCTGTTCTTATGACACAGTTTTCTATGCTAATGTCAATACCACACTGTCTTAATTACTGTATCTTTATAGTAAATCTTTAAGTCAGATAGTGTGATCCTCCAACTCTGTTTTTCTTTTTAAAGTTCACTTGGCTTTTCTGTACTCTTGCATTTTTACATGAATTTTAGAATCAGTGTATCTTTTTCTTCTGGATTGCCTACTGGAATATTGAGAGAGGTTGTACTGAATTTACATACCATTTTGGGGCAGGGGGACATCTTGACAATACTGAGTCCTCCAATCCATGAACATAGTTTTAGTTTTTTAATTTCTTCATCCATGTTTGTATTTTTCAGTATAGAAATTTTGCACATATTTTCTTAGGTATTCTTTTAGATTGTGATGTTTTGATAGTATTCTAAAAAGATTTTATTCCTAAAATTTATTTTCCAAATATTTGTTGCTAGTAAATGGAAACACAACTGATTTCATATATTCTGTATTCTATGATCTTACTAAATCCACATAGTAGTTTTTATAGATTCCTTAAGGTTTTCTATGTAAATGATCATGTTATATGCCAAAAAAAAAAAAAAAAAAACCTAACAGATTTAGTTCTTCTTTTTCCAACTTTATGTCTTATTATTTTTTGGTCCTCTCATCACACAGATTAGAACTCTTACTACACACTGTTTGACAGAACTGATGAGAGTGAACATAACTTATATTTAGTGACGGTGAAATATAATATTAGCCATAGGTTTTTCATTGATGTCTCTTGTAGTATGGAGAAAATTTTCATATATTTCTAGTTTTCTGAGAGCTTTTAACATTTATCAGTGTGATTATAAGTTTTTTCTGTTTACTTATTTATTTTTATTCCAACGTTCCCCCATACAACACAACCTTTGACAAAACCTTTTAGCTCTCAACTCCCTGGCAGCCATCTCTGCTCTGGTGTGTGGAGTCCAGCGCTGCAAATATCCAGCTGAGCCCCAGCTTAGTATCTGCAGTGATACCCACACATACTTTGCCTCCACTCTCATCCTGCACAGCTCCTCCTCTCCGGTGTCCTGCCTTGCAAATTCCAGCCCCTTCCGTATTTTGGAACTTTTTTGTCTACCTCCTCAGCTTTGGGAGACACTGACTCTGCTTGGATTGGTGGCAGCAAAATGCCCTGAGGAAGACAGATGAAACAATTTTGGGGTTCACCACATGTGTTTCCTTCTCTCCAGGATCACTGTCCTGTTCTGCATGTTGCCCAGTGCTTTTTAAGGATATAACCATTAGTGGAAGAGGTTGTAAACGTGAAAGAGTAGAGAAGAGTAAAATGGATCCCACACATAAAAAAAAAAAAATGTGAGCATATGGAAAAATGTAATGTTTAGTTGACTTTTTATAGTATGAGGCACATAGGGGCCTGTTGAAATTTATAAAAGTTGAACTTGATCATCTCAGTGTTGTCTAGTAATTTTAAAATAGCAGAGTTTCATCCCATGTGGTTTTTGATAGTAACATCTTACTATGCATATAACTTAGTGTAGGAAAAATTAATACTGGTCTTAAACAGAAGTAAATAAACATGGTTCTAAGGAGTTGCAAACACAATTTAAAATGTTGAAGTTCAGTTTTCTCATCTGTTAAGTGAAGATACCATTATTTGTCTTTCAAGATTGGTGTGAGTATTCCAGATAAAACCCTCAGCCTCATGCTTTGTCTGGAATTTAGCACGAGACCATTAGGTGATATGGATGATAATAATGGTAATGAAACCATAAGGCCTTTATCTTATAAGCTGAAAACACAGTGAACTTTCTGGCAGTATCTGCTCTCAGGAAGGGTCAGTAACTTATTTACAGTTTTCCTGGCACTGCATAAGAACAGGCTGGTAAAAATGCTATCTGGATGAGATCCATGGAAATCTGTTTAACTCTGCTCCTGGCCTATTTAATCAATTCATCATGGAAAGTGCTTTATGGAAAGCAGTGAGTGCTGCCATTGCACAATTCTTCTTTCATATTTTGATACCATAAATGTCACATCTTTGATGACTTTAAAAGTAATCTTTATGGGAAATGCATTGCTTAATATACAGGACAGAAGAAATACCCCCTTCTCCCCCAAACAAGCACATTTATGATGAAGAATAAAAAATGCTCTTTCTCTCTCTAAACAATAAGGCAACAAAATCAAAGCTGAGGAATGAATATTTCTAGAGTAGTGAGGTAATTAGAACAATTAGAAGCAAATGCAGAGTAATTGCAGTGCATTCTTCTTTTAGCTATTTATACAGTGAAAGTTCTAGGGCAAGAACGATCCTTTAGATTTGCTAGCTTCAGCACTGGGTACAACAGTGTTAGTCCCACAAAAAAAGGGTGGGGGGTGCAAGTAAATTTTGTTAACCTTTCCAAAGAAAATTCACTAGGGAAGGGACATGGTACTTATGTAGCTTAATAAATATCATGATTTCAGAACATTGAAAAAGTAGTTTTTAAAATTTTAGGTTATCCCACTGAAAAGTACGATTTACTACTCTAAAGCAAATTGCTTGTTTTTTTCGGAACTCAGATATTTGTCAGACCTTTGATGTGTGATGCATCAGACAATAAGAAAGTAAGTGAAGATAAAACATTGTACGTATCCATGTGTGTAGCTCTATCTATCATTCATCTATCTATAATTTATACAGTAAAGTTTATATAACACATTCTTCAAAAAGGATTTCAAATAAACTACCAAAATAATCGTCAGTAGAACTAAATAAAAAAAAAAATAACTGGCTAAAAATAAGTGAGTAATTCAAGGAAAAGGGAAAATGAAAGTAATACATTTTGTTTTGCTGGGATTAAAAAGACTTAGGTAGATGACTTTTTTTTTCCCCCTAATTTAGAAATACCTATGAATGAAACTTTTGGTTATGAAATATATTCAGAAGACTCACCTAAATACAAGACAATTGAAGAAAAAGAAAGAGAAAGAGAGTAATACCATGGCCGATCTGAGAAATAAAGAGCAGTCAGTGGAAGAGATGGTATGAGGAGGGCCTGAAAAGGGAGGAAGGGAAGGGTGGGTGCATGGTCAGGAGGAAAATAGCCCAGGCTCAATCAAAAGGACAAAGAATGAGCAGTGAGAACTTCTCTTTGAAGGGATGTCCCAAGTAACTTTAAAAACTGTGGAGTCTGATATTCTCTTTTGGGAATTATTCACTTGGAGCTACAAAGTAGGCCTCTGATTTATTTCCAGAGCTTGAGCAAATACTTACTAAATGCCACAACATTGCATTATTGATGTTTTGCTTGCAAAATTAAGGGAGAGTCACAGCATTCCTGCAAAGGATGAAATGAAATAGGCTCTGGAAGTAAGATGACAGGATGGAAACCAAAGCTAGAGGCTCCAAGGACTAGGAGAATGCAAGCCTTCGTATCCCCCCACCCTGGGGCCATGATGGATATCCCAGGAAGGGTGTTTCTTGAACTTTCAACCATAAACGGAATGGTCTTGAGCTGTGTAGTTGGATTTTAAAGGTCTAGATGATCCAGAAGCCCTGGGGGTACCTAGGCATTTTTCTTTACATCACTTATTGTAACAATAAAAACAAAAGTAATACCAAAAAATAAGGAGCAATAATATTTTTAAAACTATACTTTTGGTTTCACTGAGGTTTAGAGAGACATTGTAAAAGACTGATTTTCAAGAAAAAGTAGATATTAATTTCTTTACATACAGTAGCTTAAGAAGATAACGTCATTTAAGGCAAATGAGTCAGACATACATAAGATTACTAGTTGGGTTACCAGTTGGAAAGATCTAAATGGACACATGAAAAGCGGTTGAGGTAGGTTACTTCCATCAGGTTGCTTATCAATTTTTCCTACAATGTCATTTATACTATTCAAGTTTTGGGCAAATAAAGAGGAAAAATGATTCCCTGCAGCTGGTTGTTTACATGGTTTTACATATATTATTTATGGGGAAAAAAATCCCATTGGATATAAACCAGTTTCACAGAAAAATAATACTGATTTATTAGGTTTGGGAAATCCAACTCAATGAGAAATTTTACCAGCTAAATAGGCTACATCATAAGCCTCCTTTCTAGCTGAGTCAAATTGGCCTAAAATGTGTTTTAAACAATAGTTACTCTGCAGATGCTAAAGGTATATGTTGTCTTCCAGAAAAAAATAGATAAAACAAAAACAACAACAAAAACGTCAATATCTCAAATTGCTTTAAAATGTCAAATGGCAATGAGGCCACGTTATAAACGAATTCCTTGCCAACATTAATATTTTAACTTAGATATGCCCTATGAGAGAAGTAATCCAAGCCAGTAAATATTGGTTTTAATATTTATGAAAATGGATCTGGCTAAAGCAATAATTTTGATTTGCAAAAATATTCCCTTTTCGCATTGATACTTCACCATTTCAGCCAAATCCCATCTCAGCTTGTGTATTAGTCAAATAATAAGCCATGATCCAAATGTTAAAACGTACCAACTGTCTCAAATTGATTATTTAGGTCAATAAGTGAAATAAATCAGATCTAAATGTCCTCTAAAAATAAGAAACTCTTCAAAAATGTTATTTTTATAATGATTATTACCTGGTATAGAATTTGTGAGAAAACAAAACAAAACAAAACCAAACCTGACTGGTGGCAAAAAAGGGAAAAATGTCAAATTTTAACTCATGTTTGGTGACAGAATGAACAGAGGCCTTAGTCAGGAATACGGGTTTATACATCAGACAGATTAAAGTTCAGATCATATCTCTATTTGCTGAGCCTGTGGTGAAGTCATTAACTACAGATGCTTCTGTTTCCTTATCTTAAAAATGAAGGCTAAATGACCTTGGATCACCATCCATGTGGGAACAAGTAGAATACATGTATGTTTGCGTGCATATATATAATGGGTGTGTGTGTGTGTGTGTATAACATCTGACATTTACTCAGTGGACACTTAGTAAGAGGAGTATTTATTAATTCATAATCATAAAGCAGCATAACTTATTTGATATTTTTCCTTCTTTCTAATGAGATCTTTTTGTTGTTAATGATCATGACTTAGATCTGGCTGACACATATAAGAGAAAAGAACTGCTATACATTTTGGTTCAGGTAAACTTCAGCTTTGCTATGATGTTCAACTCTTATAGCTAAATAAATAAATAAATAAATGAGCCAGTATCTTTATATACCATATATATGACATTATATCTATATGTATATCTATATTTATTTAATTAGCAACATAAAAAGTAGAGTTTACTAAATTGGCCAAAACCTAACCCATTAACTTTAGGTGGTAATGTATGGGTGACAGGTGGGGATACTCACCACTATACAAACAAAGAAAGAGGTAATGTATGGGTATTGTTACATTACTTTTTGTTCTTTCTGAAATTAAAAAAAAATTTCCCAAAATTGAAATGCCACTGTTTAATTTTGTCTTTATGTATCTTACTGCTCCATATAACCAACAGTGGTTTTTTGTGTTTTTTTAAAAATTTTTTAATTTTTTTATAAACATACAATGTATTTTTATCCCCAGGGGTACAGGTCTGTGAATCGCTAGGTTTACACACTTCACAGCACTCACCATAGCTCATACGCTCCCAATGTCCATAACCCCACCCTCCTCTCCCAACACCCCTACCCCCAGCAACTCTCAGTTTGCTTTGTGAGATTAAGAGTCTCTTTTGGTTTGTCTCCCTCCCAATCCCATCTTGTTTCATTTATTCTTTTCCTATCCCCCAACCCCCCCACATTGCATCTCCACTTCCTCATATCAGGGAGATCATATGATATTGTCTTTCTCCAATTGACTTATTTCGCTAAGCATAATACCCTCTAGTTCTATGCACGTCGTTGCAAATGGCAAGATTTCATTTCTTTTGATGGCTGCATAGTATTCCATTGTGTATATATACCACATCTTCTTGATCCATTCATCTGTTGATGGAAATCTAGGTTCTTTCCATAGTTTGGCTATTGTGGACATTGCTACTATAAACATTCAGGTGCACGTGCCCCTTCGGATCACTACGTTTGTATCTTTAGGGTAAATAACCAGGAGTGCAATTGCTGGGTCATAGGGTAGTTCTATTTTCAACATTTTGAGGAACTTCCATGCTGTTTTCCAGAGTGGTTGCACCAGCTTGCATTTCCCACCAACAGTGTAGGAGGGTTCCCCTTTCTCCACATCCTTGCCAGCATCTGTCATTTCCTGACTTGTTAATTTTAGCCATTCTGATTGGTGTGAGGTGGTATCTCATTGTGGTTTTGATTTGATGCCGAGTGATTTTGAGCACTTTTTCATGTGTCTGTTGGCCATCTGGATGTCTTCTTTGCAGAAATGTCTGTTCATGTCTTCTGCCCATTTCTTGATTGGATTATTTATTCTTTGGGTGTTGAGTTTGCTAAGTTCTTTATAGATTTTGGACACTAGCCCTTTATCTGATAGGTCATTTGAAAATATCTTCTCCCATTCTGTCAGTTTTCTTTTGGTTTTGTTAACTGTTTGCTTTGCTGTGCAAAAGCTTTTGATCTTGATGAAATCCCAATAGTTCATTTTTGCCCTTGTTTCCCTTGCCTTTGGTGATGTTCCTAGGAAGAAATTGCTGTGGCTGAGGTCAAAGAGGTTGCTGCCTGTGTTCTCCTCAAGGATTTTGATGGATTCCTTTCTCACATTGAGGTCCTTCATCCATTTTGAGTTTATTTTCATGTGTGGTGTAAGGAAATGGTCCAATTTCATTTTTCTGCATGTGGCTGTCCAATTTTCCCAACACCATTTATTGAAGAGGCTGTCTTTTTTCCATTGGACATTCTTTCCTGCTTTGTTGAAGATTAGTTGACCATAGAGTTGAGGGTCTATTTCTGGGCTCTCTATTATGTTCCATTGATCTATGTGTCTGTTTTTGTGCCAGTATCCTACTGTCTTGATGATGACAGCTTTTTAATAGAGCTTAAAGTCCGGAGTTGTGATGCCACCAACTTTGCCTTTCTTTTTCAATATTCCTTTGGCTATTTGAGGTCTTTTCTGGTTCCATATAAATTTTAGGATTATTTGTTCCATTTCTTTGAAAAAAACTGGATGGAATTTTGATAGGGATTGTATTAAATGTGTAGATTGTTTTAGGTAGCATAGACATTTTCACAATATTTATTCTTCCAATCCAGGAACATGGAACATTTTTCCATTTCCTTGTGTCTTCCTCAATTTCTTTCATGAGTACTTTATAGTTTTCTGAGTATAGATTCTGTGCCTCTTTGGTTAGGTTTATTCCTAGGTATCTTATGGTTTTGGGTGCAACTGTAAATGGGATTGACTCCTTAATTTCTCTTTCTTCTGTCTTGTTGTTGGTGTAGAGAAATGCAACTGATTTCTGTGCATTGATTTTATATCCTGACAACTTACTTACTGAATTCCTGTAGAAGTTCTAGCAGTTTTGGAGTGGAGCCTTTTGGGTTTTCCACATACAGTATCATATCATCTGCAAAGAGTGATAGTTTGACTTCTTTGCTGATTTGGATGCCTTTTATTTCCTTTTGTTGTCTGATTGCTGAGGTTAGGACTTCTAGTACTATCTTGAATAGCAGTGGTGATAATGGACATCCCTGCCGTGTTTCTGAATTTAGCAGAAAAGCTTTTAGTTTTTCTCCATTGAGAATGATATTTGCGGTGGGTTTTTCATAGATGGCTTTGATAATATGAGGTATGTGCCCTCTATCCCTATGCTTTGAAGAGTCTTGATCAGGAAGGGATGCTGTACTTTGTCAAATGCTTTTTCAGCATCTATTGAGAGTATCATATGGTTCTTGTTCTTTCTTTTATTAATGTATTGTATCATATTGATTGATTTGGGGATGTTAAACCAACTTTGCAGCCCTGGAATAAATCCCACTTGGTCATGGTGAATAATGCTTTTAATGTACTGTTGAATCCTATTTGCTAGTATTTTGGTGAGAATTTTCACATTTGTGTTCATCAAGTATATTGGTGTGTAATTCTCTTTTTTGATGGGATCCTTGTCTGGTTTTGGGATCAACGTGATGCTGGCCTCATAAAATGAGTTTGGAAGTTTTCCATTTCTATTTTTTGGAATAGTTTCAGGAGAATAGGTATTAATTCTTCTTTAAATCTTTGGTAGAATTCCCCTGGGAAGCCTTCTGGCCCTGCGCTTTTGTTTGTTTGGAGGTTTTTGATGATCGTTTCAATCCCCTACTGGTTATAGGTCTGTTCAGGTTTTCTATTACTTCCTGGTTCAGTTGTGGTAGTTTATATGTCTCTAGGAATGCATCCATTTCTTCCAGATTGTCAAATTTGTTGGTGTAGAATTATTCATAATATGTTCTTATAATTGTTTGTGTTTCTTTGGTTTTGGTTGTGATCTCTCCTCTTTCAATCATGATTTTATTTATTTGGGTACTTTCTCTTTTCTTTTTGATAAGTCTGGCCAGGGATTTATCAATCTTATTAATTCTTTCAAAGAACCAGCTCCTAGTTTCATTGATTTGTTCTATTGTTGTTTGTTTGTTTGTTTCTATTTCATTGATTTCTGCTTTCATCTTTATTATTTCTCTTCTCCTGCTGTGTTTAGGCTTTCTTTGTTATTCTTTCTCTAGCTCCTTTAGGTGTAGTGTTAGGTTGTGTATTTGAGACCTTTCTTGTTTCTTGAGAAAGTCTTGTACCGCTATATATTTTCTTCTTTGCTGTGTCCCACAGATTTTGAACCATGTGTTTTCATTATCATTTGTTTCCATGAATTTTTTCAATTCTTCTTTAATTTCTTGGTGACCTATTCATTTTTTAGAAGGATGCTGTTTAGTTGCCATGTATTTGGTTTCTTTCCAAATTTCCTCCTGTGATTGAGTTCTAGTCTCAGAGCATTGTGGTCTGAAAATATGCAGGGAATGATCCCAATCTTTTGATACTGGTTGAGACCTGATTTGTGACCCAGGATGTGATCTATTCTGGAGAATGTTACATGTCCACTAGAGAAAAATGTGTATTTTGTTGCTTTGGGATGAAATGTTCTGAATATATCTGTGATGTCCATCTGGTCCAGTGTGTCGTTTAAGGCCTTTATTTCCTTGTTGATCTTTTGCTTGGATGACCTGTCCATTTCAGTGAGGGGGGGGTGGTGTTAAAGTCCCCTACCATTATTGTATTATTGTCGTTGTGTTTCTTTAATTTTGTTATTAATTGGTTTATATAGTTGGCTGCTCCCATGTTAGGAGCATAGATATTTAAAATTGTTAGATCTTCTTGTTGTACAGACCCTTCGAGTATAATATAGTGTTCTTTCTCATCTCTTATTATAGTCTTTGGCTTAAAATCTAATTGATCCGATATAAAGATTGCCACCCCAGCCTTCTTCTGATGTCCTTTAGCATGGTAAATTGTTTTCCACCCCCTCACTTTAAATCTGGAGGTGTCTTTGGGTCTAAAATGAGTTTCTTATAGGCAGCATACTGATGGGTTTTGTTTTTTTATCCATTATGATACCCTGTGTGTTTTGATTGGGGCATTTAGCCCATTAGCATTCAGGGTAACTATTGAGATATATGAATTAAGTGTCATTGTATTGCCTGTAAGGTGACTGTTACTGTATATTGTTTCTATTCCTTTCTGATCTACTACTTTTAGTGTCCCTCTTTGCTTAGATGATCCCTTTCAATATTTCCTGTAGAGCTGGTTTGGTGTTTGCAAATTCTTTCAGTTTTAGTTTGTCCTGGAAGCTTTTTATCTCTCCTTCTATTTTTAATGATAGCCTAGCTGGATATAGTATTCTTGACTGCATGTTTTTCTGGTTTAGTGCTATGAATATATCATGCCTGTTCTTTCTGGCCTTCCAGGTCTCTGTGGATAAGTCCACTGCCAGCCTAATATTTTTACCATTTTATGTTACAGACTTCTTGTCTTGGGCTGCTTTCAGGATTTTCTCTTTGTCACTAAGACTTGTAAATTTTACTATTTGGTGATGGGGTGTGGACCTATTCTTATTGATTTTGAGGGGGGTTCTCTACAGCTCCTGGATTTTGATGCTTGTTACATTTGCCATATTAGAGAAATTCTCTACAATAATTCTCTCCGATATACCTCTGCTCCCCTCTCTCTTTCTTATTCTTCTGGAATCCCAATTATTCTAATGTTGTTTCATCTTATAGTGTCACTTATCTCTTGAATTCTCCCCTCATGGTCCAGTATTTGTTTGTCTCTTTTTTGCTCAGCTTCTTTATTTTCTGTCATTTGGTCTTTTATATCACTAATTCTTTCTTCTGCCTCATTTATCCTAACAGTATGAGTCTCCATTTTTTATTGCACCTCATTAATAGCTTTTTTTATTTCAACTTGGTTAGATCTTAATTCTTTTATTTCTCCAGAAAGGGCTTTTATCTCTCCAGAGAGGGTTTCTCTAATATCTTCCCTGCCTTTTTCTAGCCCAGCTAGAACCTTGAGAATCATTCTGAACTCTAGATCTGACATGTTACCAATGTCCATATTGATTCGATCCCTAGCCTTTGGTTTTGCCTCTTATTCTTTTTTTTTTTTTTTTTTTTTTGTGGTGAGTTTTTCCACCTTGTCCTTTTGTCCAGATAAGAATATATGAAGGATCAAATAAAATACTAAAAGGGTGGCAAAGATCCCAGGAAAATGCACTTTAACCAAATCAGAAGAGACCCCCAAATCGGGGGGGGGGGGAGAAAGAGGATAAAAAACAGTTCAGAGAAAAAAAATTAAAAAAAAGAAAACAAATTAAAAAAAATATATATATATACATATATATATATATACATATATATATGTATATATATATATATTTTTTAATGTATATATATATATTAGACTGGTGACTATAACAGGGTCACTCACTTAATTTGGGGAGTATTTTGGTCTCTTAGAAGAAACTACCTCCCACAATCTTAAAGAATGAAAAACATGTATAAGGATAAACAGAATGAAGGGATGGAATATGCCTATAAAGATGAAAAAAATTTTTTTTATTTTCTAAAAATGGAGTTGATAAAGTAAGTTGGTTGGGAGAAAAAAGAAAAAGAAAGTGGTGAGATTTCACTTGGGCTGGAGAGTACAATTAGCCCAGAACTAGATTTAGGGTATATTTTTATCTATTAGAAGCTGTACCCCAAAATTTTTAGAAGAAAAACCCCTATGTGTATACAAAAAATAAAGTCAGATACAATGAAGGATAAAATATTACTATAATAATGAAGGTTTAATAATGATTAGTATTTGTTTTTATGAAAGGTATTGTTAAGATAAACTAGTTAAAAAATGTTAAAAGAGGGGAGGGTAAAAGTTAAAAAAAAATAGAAGAAAAAAAATTAAATTAATTTCTAGAATAAAGAATCATGGGGAGAAAGCCATGAATTCCATGCTTTGCTTTCTCCTCCTCTGGAATTCTCTGTTCTCCTTGGTAAGTGAACTTGGTCCTGACTGGATTTCTTCTTGAATTTCTGGAGGAGGAGCCTATTGTAGTGATTCTCAAGTGTCTTTGCTCAAGGCGTAATTGCACCGCCCTTACTAGGGGCCAGGCTAAGTAATCCGCTCGGGTTCTCTTTCAGGAGCTTTTGTTCCCTGAATGCTTTCCGTAGGGTTCTGGAGGACGGGAATGAAAATGGCGGCCTCCCAATCTCTGGCCCAGAGGAGCCAAGAGCTCTGGGCCCCACTCAGTGCGCTGTCAGAGGAAAGCACTTAATCATTCCCATCTCCCTGGCCTCTGGCTGTGCTCCTAGCTCACCCAGCTTGTGACCGGTTCAAGGTAACCCTGAGCTGAGAGCTCACTCCTTGGCTCTGTCTCTGTAGCCAGCTTCCCTGCTCTAATACCTGTGGCTCTGCGACACTCAGACTCCCCCGATCCTTCTGTGACCCTGTGGGACCTGGGGCCACTCTGACCCCATGTGGGCTTCACCCTGGTTTAGCCTCTGGAGCTATGTCCCTCAGTGGAGCAGATTTTTAAAAGTCCTGATTTTGTAACCCATTGCTATGCTGCTTGCCGGAAGACGGCCCCTGCTCCCACAGTCTATCTTCCTGTCGCTTTGGATTCACTTCTCCGCCATCCTACCTTTCAGAAAGTGGTCGATTTTCTGTTTCTAGAATTGTTGCACTTCTTGTCTTTGGTGTCCTGTTGGGTTTGTAGGTGTTTGCAATCTTTAGATAAGCTATCTAGCTGATCTCCTGCTACCTGAAGTAGTCTCAGCCTGCTACTTCTCCACCATCTTGACTCCCAACCCCAACAGTATTTTAAAAGTTATCTCTGAAAGACTGGAGGTTCTTATCTTTTGTGTGGGTGCTGCTAAATTAATATTAAGCTAAATGTACTTTGAAATCAAGTAATTAGTTAGATTAAAAAATTTGTCTCAGAAAAATAAGACAAGGAGCAAATGCTATTTGTTGGAATAGTCAGAGACAAGCATATAGTCAGACCCTTTGAAAGGCATGGGACAGAGTATCAGAACACTGGGGCACTGGGGCCAGCAGAGAACACTGGCAGCCTGGCTGTGGGGCTCCATTTTGAGAAGGGGAGGCAACAGGAGGAATACTTCACTGCTCTTGTGGGAGTTGTCCTGCTTGATAATTCTCCACTGTCTTCATGTGCTAGAAGAACTAGAGAAACTCACTGAAGGTCATCTGTGGGATCTAATAAGGCAAAGGACACAATCTGAGATACTTAGTTGTCTTGGTACCAAGTGAAGTTTAAATTTTAGCTTTGATACTAACTGTACCACATTTGCACTCAGATATGGAAAGATGGTAAGAACATGTGGAAAAAAACAAATAAAGACACAAGTATGGTATCATTATTTAGCACCCAAAATTTTAAGCAAGATAATAAAAGTAATTAATTTCTAAATAACCATAATAGTTCAGGCAGAGGGGACTAGCAGATGAAAGAAATGAAAGATCAAGTTAGAATTCTAACTAGTTTACTCTAAATGGCTGATGCAGTCTTTTGTATAAAGTTTATGGCTTTAAGGAAACTTTAAAAATATAGTCCAAACCCTAAAAATTGTTACTGTGCATCTAGCAAATTGTAGTGCTTCTCAGAATTTAGGTGCAGATGTATAGATGTATAGGGTTTGGTGTATATTTTTGAAATCACTCCTTACTTTTTTTTTTTTTTAATTATCCAAAAGCTTCCAGGAGACTCTGAGAACTTCCTGAAGTTAACAAAGTGAAAATGTGTAACAAATATGTCTTAGTGTTGGAAAATTAATCAAGTGACATCAGCAGTTTAATTGATTTCAGACTGAATTTATTTCAATGGTCTGTGGTTTGCTATTGAGACTCTGGTTTGAAGTCCTTACAACAGGACACAACTTGTACAATGAGGGATTTGGAAAAACTCCAAGTTAAGTAGTGGGCAAATAAATACTCTTTTCATTTAATTGGGATTAAGTTGCCTCCTTATTGTTTCAAGTTGATTACCAACCGACTTATGTTTGGAGACAGAATGAACAGCGTGTGTGCTTATTTTACCTTAGCTCTTTTCCTGTAGATAGAATCCTTTGTTAATACAAAAGATCATTAAAAGTTTAGAGCTTCAAATTTTTTTAACATTTTAAAAATGTGACTTCTGCTGTCATTTAACAATACACGGCAAAACTACTTTTTCTGTCCTCCTTTTGGGAAACAGGGAAGAGTCACTAATTGGTAGTGTTGTCATCTACAGGGGAAAATAAAGTGAGCGCACCTTGATTTCTCCTTTTGATGACCCTAAATAAAACACAAAGATTTCATACACATAATTAGCAGCTAGCTAAAGGTATCCGGATTTGCACATATTATCACATATTATTTTTATGCTGCTGGACATCAAAAAACCTACACTGTACTGTAAGTGAGAATCAACCAAAACATCTAGCAAGTAGCATAATTTTCTTTTTTTTATTAAGATTTTATTTATTTATTTGACAGAGTAGGCAGAGAGGCAGGCAGAGAGAGAGAGAGAGAGGAAGAAGCAGACTCCCCACTGAGCAGAGATCTCAATGTGGGGTTTGATCCCAGGACCCTGAGATCATGACCCAAGCTGAAGGTAGAAGCTTTAACCCACGGAGCCACCCAGGTGCCCCAGTAGCATCATTTTCTTAATGAAGATGCTTCTATGCTTTCAACATTTACCCGTGATGGATGAGGGGAGGCCGGCGGATCCCTTCCCTGACAGACAGCTCAGACTGCTTGAAGTCTTGGTCACTGAACACAACAGCTGTCTACATGGCTCGAGTAGGAAAAACCTCCTACAACGTGATCACTAACTTTACTCCAAGTCTGGCCCTGGGAGAAGTTGGAGAAATATCCCTGAGCTTGACATTGTCTGTGCTCAGGGGTGGCATGGACAGTGAGGAGAGAAACAACAGAATTATACAAATAGTAACTGGCACTCCATCCCCAAGCCTTTAGTGAGGCTGGTTTCCCTGAACATGAGTCCAATATTAATTGTTCCAGTTACCCATCCCTTAGTTGTCAGTTACAAGGTGTTATGTTTTTGTATATATTAAGTTTAATAAGATTGTGCTATTTTGAAAATTCCTATCTCAAATAAAGAGATTCTCTGACATTTGAAGAGCTAAATTTGAATCAAACTGAACACCACATGGACTGAGGAATTACTATGCACTGTAGCAGTTTTACAAGTACTATCCATAGTTTGTAAATTTTTTTCTTGGTTATGAAAATGGAAAATGGATTTTCTCATGTCTTTAGACAAACTATCCCTTTATTTAAGCTAATTCTTGCTTATGAAATCGCCACTTGGCTTTATTCTTGGCTAGGTCTTTAATTCTCATTAAGCTCCTGAATGGGAATTAAGCTTTATTCCTTTCTAAGTACATTGTATTCCAGCAAGGTATTATTAAAATTAAAATATCTGTTAAAACTCATAGAGATAGAGCGAATGATAGTGGGGAGTGAAAGCCAGGCATGGGGGTGAGAGCTGGGAGTAGACCCGCATAGCGAAGAATACCCAGAGTGATTTCAAGGTACACTCACCTAGCAAGTACACCATCCTCTAACCAAGAACCTTAGAATAAACCAAAATCAACAGTAATAGAGGAGAAATGGCTGGGAAATGTACACCTGAAAAATTATATTTTCTAAAAACCAATAGGAAGAAGCCCCATCTGTGATTGCTTTAGATTTGCTCCTCTTTCCACCCTCCAATCCTGTCCTGTGTGAGATAAACTGCTCAGGGAGATTTCAGACAGGCAGGTAAGGTATCAAAAAATATGAAAACTTCAATCCTTCTCATTCCTAATTGTCATAAAATAGCAAATTCTAAGCAATTATTATAAAAAATTGGCATTTATAGCACACCTGGCAGTGGGGTTGTTGTTTTACAAGTATTGTCTCACTGAATGTTCACACACATGACATGGTACTGGGTGTTTTTACCCTCTTGTTTTACAGAAAATAAATCTGAAATTCAGGAAGATAATATTCTCTTAACCACAAAAGTAACGAAATCCCAAGTACCTAGAGTTTTGAAGAGGGCCAGGAAATTCCCATCAGCCCTTAGAAAGCAGCCATGTGTATTTTAATAGGTATCAATTCATGTATGAGGATGTTGAGTCGGGGCAGGTACTTGGTTACGCCTGGCAGCTTGCACCAGAATACATTCCCTGAGAAGTCTTGAGTTTGTGTAACAATATTATTATCCCATTGTTTGTGCAGTGGTATAATAGATATTGGGCATTAACAAAGATACCATTCTTTCTCTTGTGTTATTAGAAACTTCATTATCTGAGTATCAGTTTCCCAAGATGGCATTTCCTAATGCATTTATGCAGCATATGACAGTGACCATTGCTTATCTTTCACCTCAATTTTGTTGAAATCACTTTAAACGTATTCCACAAACATTTAGAGTGTGACTACCATGTGTGAGGCACTAAACTAGGTGTGGGAATCTCTATATGAAGAAAACACAGCCTCTGCTTTCAAGTCATTTACTCATGGGAGTAAAATGAAAGGTAAAATGGCAATTGCAAATGTGTCAGGCTTGCATTTTGCCAACAAGGTGTTGCCATTTCTGAGATCATGAGTTTGCTTGGTGCATTGAATTCATTGTGAAATAGTTTAGGTAGAAAGAAGATTTTAATTCAGCTTGAGAATATGTATCTTTGTTGCCAATTTTTGGAATAGGGAGGAATCAATGAACTATTTCAGTATGATTATCTATCTATCATCTATCCATCCATCTATAGATCAGTCAATTGATCAATGTCTATCTGTCCATCTATCTGTCTGTCATCTATCTATTATCCATAGACGTGTTTGTGTTGTACAGGAGATTTTCTAAAATAACTGCAGCAGGACATGGTTAAGGTAATTTGTTCTGGGGTGTCACGGTGTAAGTTATTGGAAGTATAGGCTTTTCCTTTACTAAGATGAGTGAGACAATATAAAAAGCATACTGCAGGAGTTTTTATTAGGAGTTTGTATTTTGGAAATGCTAGGTTTGTGACTGAATGTTAGCTTCAGGTGTGTTGTCCAGCGAACAATTGGATAAAGGGGTTTGGAGTTCCTGGGAGAACTCTGGGTTAGTGATACAAATTTGGAAGCTTATAGTATTCAAAATCACGGGCGTAATTGTATATAGAGCAGAGAAGACATGGAGATAAAAGAGTAGA
This sequence comes from Mustela nigripes, assembly GCF_022355385.1. Classification (NCBI taxonomy): domain Eukaryota; kingdom Metazoa; phylum Chordata; class Mammalia; order Carnivora; family Mustelidae; genus Mustela; species Mustela nigripes. The sequence continues at coordinate 48,227,167 of NC_081563.1, read as the reverse complement.
AGTCTAAAGATTTGATACAATCAGGGCTGAGGAGAAGAGAGAGAGGAACAGGAGAGGACATTCAGAAGGAGTCAGTGAGGCTGGAGGAGAACTGAGAGAGTGGCACACCAAAAGCCGAGTAAAGACTTTGCTTCAAATGGAGGGAGTGATTCCCCAGACCAGATGCTGATGGTTGCTTCAATAACATGGGGGCTTGACCAATGGATTCATTAGCAATTTGATCAGAGCAGCTTCCGGGGAGTGAGGAGAAAGCCTCACTGGATTGAGTTCAGGAGAGACTAGGAGGGAAGAAATGGAAGCAGAGTATAGACAACACTTCATGTTCCATGTGTTCTTCCATTAAAACTTCAATGACTACAGTGAGAATGATTTTAGTGGGCTTATGCTAATGTGCAGTGAACCCACAGACATTTTAATGGAAACAGACCAGATGGGTACTGTCTACTCATTTGGAGAACCGTTTTAGTTCCATTGAGCTCAATTATGACTCCCTGGTAATGCATCTCAAAATATACATTTCATGATATTCTTACCAAAGTGATAAACGTGCTTTATGTATGTTTCTTTGTGAGTCAAAAGTCCTATAACCTTTTTTCACTATCCAGTTACAAGATATTTTGTAATTACCTCTTTGCTCTTTGACACAATAGTGATTTATCCTGAGAGTTGGTATATTTCATAGTGATTAAGAGCATGGACTTTGGGGTTCAAATTTCAGCTCATTTTCTGTGGGTCCTGTGACCTTAAGCAGGATTAGGTCTCAGTTTTTTTCATTGGTAAATAAAGATAATTATAGTGCCTACCTCCTAGTGTGATCTCAGGGCTCAAATGAGTTAATGAGTTAATGGGGTAGTATGTTAAAAGAAAAGTTAGAAAAGTACCTGGCAGGTAAGAAATATTCAATATATGTTAACTGTTATTAATACTAACACTAATTAGCATTTTTAAAGTGATGATACCGCTATGTAATAAATTGGCAAATGAATAAAGGTAGACTGGACTCTAAGGATTCTAAGTAGAACTGAGCTAATTTTAACATTTGTGCTTTAGAAATTGAGTTCTTTTTATGTACAATTGAAGATTGTCAGACTCATTTCAAAATCAAATAAGTAATAAAATCGCAATAATAAATTAGTGTTCATCCCTAATAGTGTGTATATTGGAGGGCTGCAGGGCATTGTATGACCTCCTTCATAGAATACTTGGGAAAATTAAGGGAAATACTACATTTGAGTTGTTCCACCAGAGCTTTGAATATAATAAACACTGAAATTTTGGCTGTTATTATTATGTCCTTTTATAGATGATTTTTCTTCTTGGTCTTAACATTTTTAAGACCCTTACTATGGTGTTGTGGCAGATCATACTATGGTACCCAGAGTACTAGTATTTCCCTTTTTTCTTTAGTTTTGGTAATACAGCCTCCTGAGTTTTAGTTAAGCATACATCTTCCCAGCTAGAGACTATAGTTGCCATTTTCTCTGCAACTAAATATGGCTCTGTGACCAAGTTTTTGAATAAGAGATGTCAGCAAAAACATATAAAGATAAATATATATTAAATACATCAGTATATATTTGTATAAGTATATATTCTATGCCTTTCCATTAAGATAATCAAAAGATGCATTTCCTTTTTTTGTGTGGGCCTTTCCCTAAGTTGTACATAATGGACCCCACTGGTGAATAGAGCTGGAACAGGCAGAAAGAGCCAATGATCTAGGACAGTGGTTTATAAAATGTGTTCCTCAGAATAATAGTATGTGCCTATACCCTCTTTCAAGGGGGACCTTTTTAAAAATGTAAATCCCCATGTCTTACCCCACCTAATAAATCAAAAATTTGGGGGGTGGTTCCGGGAGTCTGTTTTGACAGGTCTTCCAGGAGATTCTGACATATATCAAGTCTGAAAACCACTTCTGTAGGGGATGAGAGGGTAGCAAGTTCAAGGCCTCCAGGTCTCTGGATGATCTCATGTCACAGAACCATCTGTCCTCCATAGATTGCCTGCTCTTACATGAGAGAAGTGAACTTCTGACTTGCTTGAACTGCTAGATTTTTGTGACCTTTGGTGACAGCAGTTTAGCATCACTATTTAAAGCTACGGAGGACTTTTTAGTGTCTCAGTTAATTAGCAGCCAATTTTGATGGGAAATATAAATGAAATTTTACACAAATGGGTACTAATAATCAGACACTATTTATAGATGAGTAAGGAAAGTTGACTGGTTTTCAATTTGTTGGATCTACTAATCAAAACACACATGCATACTGTCATAAAGTCAATCACAGACACACAATACAAATAAAATTTTCAGAAAAAGATATATACTTCTCAGAAGCAAAGTAATCCAGAAGTAAATCATAAGCAATCAGAATGATATTCACTTATATTTAAATAATTTTGCAATTTATCATGTCTCAGAGTTAGAATTCACAATCTTATTTAATTCATTTAATTCAGTGCAATTCAATAAACTGCAATAAATACTTCATAAGAGCGTTGTATGTTTTCAAAAACATACATAAAAGTCAGTGGGGGAAAACAAAGATGATTAAGACATGAAAACTGTCCCAGAGGAGCGTGCAGTCTCATGAGGTAATCACAGTTGCATTTCCAGGAGCATATTATAGGTTATGTGCTTCCTAATACCTGCCCTAGTCTGTTCTCTTTCAAATCTTGGTCAAAGTAATATTTAAAAAGTAAATTCTTAATTTTCCCATTAGCTCTTCTTTAACACTTTAGTGATGCTACATATTTTTGCACGTTTGTTTCTATACCTTGCAGTTAATTTTTTTTTTTTTTTTATTGAGGTGTCACTTAAACACACAATAAAATGCCCCTGTCTTCACTAGACATTCCTAAGCTGCAGTGATGCATGGGGATGTGCTATAATGGATTTAAGTGAATTTAACAAGGATTTTTGAATCTCAGCTCTGATATTTGCTATGTAGTTTTGGACAAGTTACTTAACTTTATAAAGCTCAGTTATTACATCTCTAAAATGATAACAGTAACACTTAATTTACTTTTTGTGTGTGCGGGTATGTGTGTGTGAGAGAGAGCTAAACCCCTTTGGTTGTTGTCCATTGATTTTCATATTTCCTCAGTTCACTCACTGCAGTGGGTCACCACATGCTGAAACTCTCCCCATCAGGGTCACCCTGCCCTCCAGGTTGAAGGTCAAAGAATATGCCTCAGTCTTTATTGTATTTGAGCTTTTAAAAATACTCCTCACCAAAGTCATGCTAGCCTCCAGTTTGTTGGGATAAGCGGACATATTTCAATTTTGTTTGTGTTTGAACATGGTGAACCACTAGACATCTTCTTTAAGACACTCTTTTCTCTTGCAATTTTGTGAGCATATTCTCTGTTTTCCCTACACATCTAAATGTGCCTTCTTAGTCTTCTTTTACAGTTCCTCCTCCTCTGCTCCCAGCCCTTAAATATTTATGACTAGGGTTTTATCTCCTTAGATTCTGTTTTGTCTATATCTTGTCTTCTCTTTTTCTCCCCTCCTCCTCTGCTGCTGCTTCTCCCTCCTCCCTTATTTCTCTCAGTCCCTGTCCTTAACTCAGTCTGATCTCAAAACACCTTATCTACTTCCTTGGTTTTAGATAATTTATGAAGGTTACTCTGTATTACTAACTTCGTGCTCTTTTTGAATGCCAGATCTGTAAATTTTATTGGGTATTTCCATTGACTTTCTCCTAGGGTATTCAAATTCAGCATGCCTCCAAATTAAATACATCACTTTCCTCCTAATCCTCTTCATTCCCCAGTATTCCCTCTGTCAGTAATTTTATTGTTTAAACTTCAAACAGCGACCCTTTTCATTCATCTGTCTCCTTTACCTTGCAGACTCTTGGTGGAAATGCGACAACATGTTTGCGACTTGTTCTCCTTAAGTCTGCTCTTACCACCATTCTAATCCAGTTTCTACCTTGTAGCAAGAATGATTAATTTTTTTTAAAGATTTTATTTATTTATTTGACAGAGAGAGATCACAAGCAGGCAGAGAGGCAGGCAGAGAGAGGAGGAAGCAGGCTCCCCGCTGAGCAGAGAGCCCGATGCGGGACTCGATCCCAGGACCCCGAGATCATGACCCCAGCCGAAGGCAGCGGCTTAACCCACTGAGCCACCCAGGTGCCCCGAATGATTAATTTTTTTTTTTTAAGATTTTATTTATTTATTTGAGAGAGAGACAGTGAGAGAGAGCATGAGCGAGGAGAAGGG
>NC_081563.1:48169779-48222831 GCF_022355385.1 Mustela nigripes | reverse complement strand
CCCCCCGAATGATTAATTTTTAATGCAAATTGGATCACATGACATTTCATTTAAAATCCTTAAGTGACTTTGTCATATTTCTTAGTTCAAACTTCTTTTTAAATTTACAGTATAATTAACATTCAGTGTTACATGAGTTTCAGGTATACAATACAGTGATTCAGCAATTCTATATATTACTCAGTGCTCTTCATGCTAAGTATTCTCTCAGTCTCCTTCACCCAAGTCACCCAGCCCCCACTCATCTCCCCTCTGTAACCACCAGTTTGTTCTCTATATTTGTTTATTATTTTTGGTCTGTCTCCCTTTTGTTTGTTTTATTTCCTAAATTCTCATATACATGGTAGATGTCTTTCTCTGATGGACTTACTTCACTTAGCATTATACACTATAGATATGTTCATGTTGTTGCAAATAGCAAGATTTCATTTTCTATGGTTGAGTAATATTCCATTATATATATCATATCTTCTTTATCCATTCTTCAATCAGTGGACACTTGTGTTCTTTCCATAGTTTGGTTATTTTAAATAATGCTGCAACAAACAGGGGCATATATCTCTTTGAATTACTGTTTTTCTGCTATTTGCTTGAATACCCAGTAGTGGAATTACTAGGTCATATAGTAATTCTATTTTTAATTTTTGGGGGAACATCTATACTGTTTTCCACAGTGGAAATTTTAATTTTGGGTGTTACCTCTCTACTGTTTTCCACAGCAGCTGCCCCAGTCTGCATACTCACTAACAGTGCAAGAGGGTTCCTTTTGCTTCACATCCTCACCAACACTTGTTTCTTGTGTCTTTGATTTTATCCATTTTGACATTGTGGAGTCATATCTCATTGTAATTTTGCTTTGCATTTCCCTGATTATGAGTAAAGTTGAGCATCTTTTCATGTGTCTATTGGCCATCTGTATGTCTTCTTTGGAGAAAAGTCTATTCATGTCTTCTTTCCACTTTTTAAATTAGATTATTTGGGGTTTTTTGGTGTTGAGTTGTATAAGTTCTTTATATATTTTGGGTACTAATCCCTCATTGGATATGTCCATTGCAAATATCTCCCATTCAGAAGCTATTGTTTTTAGTTTTGTTGATTGTTTCCATGCTGTACAGAAGTTTTTTATTTTGATATGGTCCCAATAGTTTATTGCTGCTTTTGTTTCCCTTGCTTCAGGAAACATAACTAGATAAATGTTGCTATGGCCAACATCAGAGAAATTACTGCCTATGCTGTCTTCTAGAATTTTTATGGTTTTAGGTATCACAGTTAGGTCTTTAATCCATTTTGAGTTTATTTTTGTGTATGGTATAGGAAAGTGGTCTAGTTTCGTTCTTTTGCATGTAGCTAACCAGTTTTCCTAGGACCATTTGTTGAAGAGACTGTCTTTTAAACATTGCATATTCTTGCCTCCTTTGTCAAAGATTAATTGACTGTAGAACTGTGACTATATTTCTGGGATCTCTATTCAGTTCCACTGCTCTATGTATCTGTTTTTGTGCCAGTACTGCACTGTCTTGATTATTATAACTTTGTAGTTTATTTTGAAATCTGGGATTGTGATACCTCCAATTTTGTTCCAAGATTCTTGTTTTCATACAAATTTTTGGATTTTTTTTGTCCTCATCCTATGAAAAAATGCTGTTGGTATTTTGATAGGAATTGTGTTGAATCTGTAGATTGATTGGGGTAACATGGATATTTTAATAATGTTAGTTCTTCCAATATATGAACATGAAATATCTTTCTATATATTTGTGTAATCTTCAATTTATTTCATAAGGTTTTATAGTTTTTAGAGTACAGATCTTTCACCTTCATAGTTAAGTTTATTCTTACATAGTTTATTATTTGGGTGCTACTGTAAATGGGATTTTTTTCTTAATTTCTCTTTCTGTGACTTCATTATTACTGTATAGAAATACAACAGATTTCTGTATATTGATTTTGTATCCTGTGTGTGACCTAACTGAATTCATTTATCAGTTCTAGTAGTTTTTGGTGGAAACTTTAGGGTTTTCTATACATAGTATCACATCACCTATAAATAGTGAAAGTTTTACTTCTTCCTTACTAACTGCGGTGCCATTTTTTCCTTTTTCTTATCTAGTTGTTGTGACTAGGATTTTCAGTATTGTGTTGAATAAAATTTGTGAAAGTGGACATCCTTGTTTTGTTCCTGACTTGAGGGAAAATCTCGGTTTTTCACCATTGAGTATGATGTTAGCCATGGTTTTTTCATATATGGCCTGTATTTTGTTGAAGTATAGTCCCTAAAATCTACTTTGCTGAGGGTTCTTATCATGAATGGATGTTGTACTTTGTCAAATGCTTCTTCTGCATCTATTAAAATGACCATATGATTTTTATCCTTTCTCTTGTTGAAGTTGTGTATCATATTGATTGACTTGCAAATATTGAATGACTCTTGCATCCCAGGAATCAATCCCACCTGATTGTGGTGAATTTTTTTTTAATGTATTTTTAGATTTGGTTTGTTAATGTTTTGTTGAAAATGTTTGCATCTACGTTCATCAGAGATACTAGCGTGCAGTTCTCTTTTTTGGTAGTGTCTTTAGGTAGTTTTGGTATCAAGGTGATTGATGCTACCCTCATAGAATGAATTTGGAGTCTTTCTTTCCTTTTTTTTTTCTTTTCTTTTTTTTAATTAAATTTATTTCTTTTCATCACAACAGTATTCATTATTTTTTCACCACACCCAGTGCTCCATGCAATCTGTGCCCTCTATAATACCCACCACCTGGTACGCCAACCTCCCACCCCCCCGCCACTTCAAACCCCTCAGATTGTTTTTCAGAGTCCATAGTCTCTCATGATTCACCTCCCCTTCCAATTTACCCCAACTCTCTTCTCCTCTCTAACTCCCATGTCCTCCATGCTATTTGTTATGCTCCACAAATAAGTGAAACCATATGATAATTGTCTCTCTCTGCTTGACTTATTTCACTCAACATAATCTCTTCCAGTCCCGTCCATGTTGCTACAAAAGTTGGGTATTCATCCTTTTTGATGGAGGCATAATACTTCATAGTGTATATGGACCACATTTTCCTTATCCATTCGTCTGTTGAAGGGCATCTTGGTTCTTTCCATAATTTGGCAACTGTGGCCATTGCTGCTATAAACATTGGGGTACAGATGGCCCTTCTTTTCACGACATCTGTATCTTTGGGGTAAATACCCAGGAGTGCAATTTCAGGGTCATAGGGAAGTTCTATTTTTAATTTCTTGAGGAATCTCCACACTGTTCTTCAAAGAGGCTGCACCAACCTACATTCCCACCAACAGTGTAAGAGGGTTCCCCTTTCTCCACATCCCCTCCAACACATGTTGTTTCCTGTCTTGTTAATTTTGGCCATTCTAACTGGTGTAAGGTGATATCTCAATGTGGTTTTAATTTGAATCTCCATGAGGGCCAGTGTTGATGAACATTTTTTCATGTGTCTGATAGCCATTTGTATGTCTTGATTGGAGAAGTGTCTGTTCATATCTTCTGCCCATTTTTTTTATATGATTGCCTGTTTTGTGTGTGTTGAGTTTGAGGAGTTCATTATTGATCCTGGATATCAACCTTTTGTCTGTACTGTCATTTTGCAAATATCTTCTCCCATTCCGTGGGTTGCCTCTTTGTTTTTTTGAACTTGATGAAGTCCCAAAAGCAAAAATAAACTTTTGGGATTTCCTTTTTTATTTTTTAAGAATAGTTTGAGAATAATAGGTATTAGCTTTTCTTTAAATGTTTGATAAAAAATTTAAAGAATGTTTAAAGAATGATAAAACATTTAAAGAATGAAGCCATCTGGTCCTGAACTTTAGTTTGTTGAACATGCCTTGTAATGCTTGGTTTAGTGGTGATGAATTCCTTTAGTTTTCATTTGTCTGGGAAACTTTCTCTTCTTCTATTCTGAATGATAGAATATTCTTGGTTACAGGTTTTATCTTTCAGCACTTTGAATATATCCTGCCACTCCATTCTAGCCTACAAAGTTTCTGCTGAAAAGTCAGCTGATAGCCTTGTGGGGTTTCCCTTGTATGTAACTACTTTCTTGTCTCTTATTACTTTTAAAATTCTCTATTTATCACTAGTTTTTGTTATTTTTATTACTATATGTTTTGGTGTGGACTTCCTTGGTTTGAGTTTGTTGGGGGTCTCTGTGCCTCCTGGATCTAGATTTCTGTTTTCTTCCCTGGATTTGGGAAGTTTTCAGTTATTATTTCTTCAAATAAATTTTTTTGCCTCCTTTTCTCTTTTCTCCTTCTGGGATCCTATAATGTAAATGCTATTACTCTTGTTGGTGTCACTAAGCTTTCTTAATCTATTTTCATTTATTATTATTTTTCCCCCCTCTGGTTCAATTTGAGTGTTTTCCATTTCTCTGTCCTCCAGGTTGCAGATCTGTTCTTCTCCTTCCTCTAGTCTACTATTTATTCCCTCTAGTGTATTGTTAATTTCAGTTATTGAGATTTTTTTTTATCTTTGATTAGTCTTTTTTTATATTTTGTATCTCTCCTTTGAGGATCTCACTGAGGTCCTCCACTCTTCTCAAGTCCAGGCAATTTCTTTATGAGCATTACTTTAAATTTTCTCTCAGGCATATTACTTATCTCTGTCTCATTTAGCTCTCTTGCTGTGATTTTGGGACATATTCCTCTGTGTCCTCCATTTGTCTGACTCTCTGTGTCTGTTTCTATGTGTTTGCAAAGTCAGCTACATTTCCTGCTCTTGAAAGTCATGTCTTGATGAAGAAGAAATCCTGTAGTGCCCCGAACTTCAATGTCCCCTGTTCACCAGAACCTGGTACTTCAGGGGTGTCTCTTCTGTGTGTTGCATGCACCCTTCTGTGGAAGTTGAGCTATGTTTGCCTTCAGCCTAGTCGCTTGCAATGGTCTGCCTACTGTGGGCTGAATTAGGTCCCTGTGTTGTCAATGGGCCAGTCTGGGGCCACCTTAGGCTTGAGTGAGTTCAGACCAGGCATTTGCCAGAGCTGTAGTAGCACAGCGCTTCCCCTGTGTTGTCTTCTGAGAAGGTTCCAGTGATGGGCAAGACCTGCAGTCAGAGAAGATGTTTGCACCCAGTCCACTGCTGGGACAGTATTGAACCTGGGTCTGTGGTTATCTTTCCCTCTCCCTGGGGCAAGAGTCAATTTGGGGTGGTACAGCCCCTATTGGGGTTGCTTGCATAGGACAATGCTTTTGGTATCACTTTGGATGGACTCCTACTGAAGGCCTTTTGGAGGGGGTTAGTCAGCAGGAGAACACTGTGGGGGCAGGGCATGCAGTGTTAACAAGATTTGTGTGGGTCTGCTGTGGGAGGAGGCCAGGTTGGTGGGACAGTGTGGGGGGCAGGGCACATTGTTAGCAAGCTAGGTGGAGAGTGTTCACAATGAGTTTTTTCCCAAGATGCCCTTGTGTCTAGGCTTGAGGGTCATAGAGGGAAATGATACCCACAAGCTCCCTTTTCTTGGAGAAGTCTCCCAAAGATCCCTGCCCCTCTAACATAAGCCTTGAGAACAGCAAACAAATATGCCTCCCATACACCCTATATATCTTTCAAACTGCTGTTCCCATGCTATATCTCAGCAGGGCTGTTTGTTGTGCTCTCTCATCAAGGGTGGGGACTCAATTTCCCATAGCTCTCTGGATCTCCCAGAGCCTAGCCTTTTAATTTTGAAGTCCCAGATGTTAAGCTCCATGGATTGTAAGAACTCAAGAAGTTAAGCCCCTCTGTTTTTCAAAGCCAAATATCATGGGGTTTTGTTTCCCTAGTGTGGGCCTCCTATGCCTGGGATGGCTGGCTATGGGGACTACTCTTCTCCCTTCTTTGTGTTCACAGTGTCCCTCCCTCCTATGGGTTGTCACAAGGTTCAGTTTGACTTCTGACTGCATCTGCACCCTTCCAACCCTCTTTGATGGGGCCTCTTCTCTACATTTAGCTGTGAAGAGTCTGCTCTGTCAATATTGGGGTAATTTTATGGGTCACTTACACTGATGTGAGTTATACTTAGATTTATCCATGGGATAAGGTAAACCAGGATCTTGCTACTCCACTATCTTGGGGCGTAGACCCTCTGGAGGGAAACTTTGAATAGAGATCATCTGAGGTAGATTCTTCAAGGTTTCTCAGGCAGGATAGAATCCTGCTAGCCATCATAGTTACCAGGATAATACTCTCTCCAGGCTAGCCATCATAGTTACCAGGATAATACTCTCTCTGTCTCTCTATTTTTCTTTTTCCTTTTTTTTTTCTTTCTTTCCTTCCTTCCTTAATCTCACTATCTCTGTCCCTTCTCTGTTTCCTGAAATCACCTCCCAAACAAACTTCCAATCTAAGGCCACATCGAGAGCTTGCTTTTGGGAAGTGAACACAAGACAGTTTCTTTGTCCTCTCTTACTTCTCTATGGCTTTTTTCTCATCTCTTTCCCATTCTACCAGAGATGGGGGAAAGGTAAAAATAACACAATCATTACTTTCTCTCAGGTGGAGCAGAACTGGGAATACCTCTGCCTTCAGTGTCTCCATCTCCACACCAACTAACTAAGCAAGGGTCTTTTCCAGAAAAAGATGGTTTATTTCCCAGAAGACAGTATGGTACTAGTTAAATAGGATATTATTCACCTCTTCACACATGGTTGAAAAGTCAAGTTGTAGTATTTTCTTGTCTTTCTCCTTTGGTTCATATAAAATACCCATTGCTATTTTTGCCAGACATGCTGATTTAGTTTAGTTCCTTACATGTATTGGTCTTTGTCAGATCCTGCAGCAGATGCCTGCAACTCCTCCCTGCTTGGTTAATTCCTATATTTTCTTCTAATTTCAACTTAAATGTTAGTTCTTCAGGAAGTTACTCCATCACCTCCTTCCCATATACTTCCATATTAGATGAACTTCCATAAACCTTACTCCATTTGTAATAGCTTCCAGAATAATTAAACTCCATAAAACATAATTTCATAAGGAAAAACTCATGTGTGCTTTAGATCCCATTACCTGGTATATAGCAATCAACCAGCAAACATTGTTGAATGGAAATGGGTTAATCAATTTGAATTGAATTGGGAGAGAGACGACTGGGATTAAGACCAAGTTTAATAATTGCAAAGGTTGTCTTTACTTCATAGTTTTTGGTGACATTTTTAAAAGTAATATTCCAAAGAAAATAATATTTGAAAAAGGAAAGGAATGTGTGGTGATGTTTGTTAAAGTAGGAAACGAATAGAATTCTGTTAGCCCTTGAAGTATGGTTGAGGGGACTTGTTAGAAGTTTGACAGATAGCAATAATTCTCTTCTCCAAGTGAAATCCTTTTATTCTTTTTATTGCATCAAAACCTGTTTCCCTTTTAACTTCTGGCCTTGTTCCATCTCCCTTTATTTCCTCCAATGGCTTCTTATAATTTAAACACTCTGAAATCACTGAAACAATTACCTCAGTTTGTAGGACTCTTGTGAAACTGGTTGCTTAGGAGGTCAGACAGAAAAGAAGAAAAGAGTTGTCACACTATTTTAAATTCTGTGAATTTAATTTACCTTCTTAAGTATATTTTCTCTACTAGAAGTGGTCTTTCATTTTAGAGCAATGCTTAATGAAAACTATGCCTTGGGCAAATTATTCTGGGGATTTGGACACTGTAGCAAATAGTTGAGATGAAAGGACACTGAATAGAACTTTTGTTTCCTTCTGACTTATAATGAGTGGGGCAGTCATGGTAAATAATATACATTTCCCTTAACCAAATATCTCTTTCATCTAAGGCATTACATTAATTGCCACTGATACTTTGGATTTTGCCAGCAAATTCTGAGCACTAAAATCACACAGTGCAAAACATTTCCATTTCAATTCTTCAAGGTTATTAGTTTGTTTAAGCTTCAATTTATACACCTTGCATTTTTCAAACTAACATTTAACTTCTTGTTAATGATAGGTTGAGCATTGAAAATGACCCAAAGGAATATAAAAATAACAAGAAACTTTGTCCTGAGGAGCAGGTAAAGAAGTATGCTGTCAGTGTGCCAAAAATTGTTAGGGAAATGTATGCAAACTGTATTGCAGGAAAGGCAAAAGTGAACTAAGGGGCTTCTAGTTAGTGATATGCCACATGAGGAATTTCTTGGAATGGATACAAAAATGTCCATAACTATTTTTAAGAATTCTACTGGAAATGCGATTAGAAGAATGAGGTAGGAGGGAGATAAATTGGGGTCAAAAGAGAGCTTATGCAGATGACTTAGTGAGGTGGGTCGTGGGTGGGGGCGGGACCAGTGATGCAAGAGGGAGGGGCAACTAATAAAATAAATGTTCCTGATAGGATAAAAGTGGATACCGCTTAGTGTGTATGCATGCATGTGTGTGTGTGAGAGAGAGAAGAGAGAGCGAGAGAGAGAGAGAGAGAGAGAGAGAGAGCTGGACTTCATTAGGCTTGTGGGCAGTCCATTCGTTGCCCAAGAGGAAGACAGCATAGATCTACAGGTGCCAATAGGGAGGTCATTGTGGTAGAATCTTATGGAGGATCTTTTCTCACTGTTTCAATTTTCAATAAATGAGAATAAGGGAAACCGTGTTAGGTGTTTGAGAAAGAAGTGGTATGAGGCAGTTGAGTTTTCCATTTTCACAGTGAGCAAGAGAAAAAAGTTAGAAAATGTTACACAAAGTTAAGATGATGAATAAGACCTATGCATATTAAAACATAAGTAGAACTCAGAAATATAAAACCAGGCAAAAACAAGGTGCAGAGTGATACATAGAGTGTGTTATTTATGTAAACCTAAAGCGTTCATCCATCTTTGTAGGAAGATATATATGTATGAATAAATATTTCTAAAAACCTCTTGCAGAATGTGTACCAAAATGATGGCAGTGGTTTGAGTGAGTGGAGGAGGGCTGCTGGGGAAAGGACTGAGCAGGTGGTGAGAGGTGGAAGCAAAGGTGGGTGGCTAAAGAGAGATTTAGCTTTTTCTGAAATGTTTTATTTCTTTAAAAAAAGATTTGCAGCAAAGATGGCAAAGATGAACAACTAGTAATTCAGAATGATGGCAGAGATAGAAGTATTGGGCTTTAATCTATTTTATGTATTTTTGCTATTTTTCAGAACAAAATGTGAATAAATGGAAAGAAAAGTTGCTAGAGAACAGAGACAAAAAATGTGAATTTTTCCCTCTCAATCTTAAAAATATCCAAAAGACAAAAATTAAATAAGTAGTTAGTTATTAAAAATTATATCGTGCTGTACATGTCTTTGGTTTCTTTTTAGTAAACATTATGCCCTTAGTAAATTCTAAAAGTCAAAATAGTACAGCCCACATATTCTTGGAAAAATGTAAATGAAATATAAAAGAATGACACAGCTATTTACAATAGTTCACTCAGAAATTTGTAAATACTTCCACCACAAAAAAAAAAAAAAAAAAAAAGACAAAATAAAATAAAATTCTTGGGTTAAAGAGGAAGACACAATGTGAATTATGAACTATGTAAAAAATCATGTCTGGGCACTTGGGTGGCTCAGTGGGTTAAAGCCTCTGCCTTCAGCTCAGGTCATGATCCCAGGGTCCTGAGACCGAGCCCCACATCGGGCTCTCTGCTCCGCAGGGAGCCTGCTTCCTCCTCTCTCTCTCTGCCTGCCTCTCTGCCTACTTGTGATCTCTCTCTCTGTCAAATAAATAAAATCTTTAAAAAAAATGTTAATGTTTACATAGTTACATAATGAACTATGTAAAAAATCATTAGACTCTGTGTCAAAATGTTTGCAATGCAACCACATTTGTGCTTAATAGCCTTATTTTGTTTTCTTTTTAAATAAGAACCACAGGAGGAAAAGGGAAGAAGAAATGAGAGAGGAAGAAAAGAAAGAAAGGAGGATAAGAGGAAGGACTGACTTTTTTTTTCCAATTTATTTGATAGAGAGTGACAGAGAGGGCACAGGTGGAGAGGCATAGGGAGAGGGAGAAGTGGACTCCCCACTGAGCAGAGCTTTACTTTCCCTCCAGATTCCTAAGTTACATTTCTTTCTGAGTGACCATAATAGGGAAATGAAAGGAGTAATTTATATGTATTTTTTTTTTCTTTTCTGCAGTACCTCTCTCTTTCCTTGAACCTGTGTCTCTCACTGGTATTACTAGATATCTGCCAGACTTTTCTACTTCCTAAGAAAATACTTGTTTTTTCCCCCAGTGAGAGTTTTAGGTTAGTATTTCCTTTCTTCCTTCACCTAGGTTGCATCTGTAGAAATTCCTCAAAGATATTTGGAAAATCATGTCATTTATTTAACAAGTGTGTATTGATTAGCTACTTGATGGCTGGTACTCGACAGCAGTAAGAACAGTGTCTTTGTGAAGTTTAGACGACAGTATTGGAAACAAACAAAACACTAGTACAAAGACATAAATATGAAAATGATGGAATCATTGTATAAGTGACATAAATACTTTGCTGTTACAGAGGGTAGATGGATGTAAGGGTGAGGGTTTGAGTTTCTAATTGGCATAAAATGGTCAGAGAAAGCTTCTTTAAGGAGGCAAAATGGCATCTGAGAACTGTAGGCTGGAAGGGTAGTCCAGATGCTGGAGCAGATTATCAATATTAGGATATTGTCAGGGGTGGAAAGAGTTTGATGTGCTATGGATTCCAAATGAAGGGTGCATGGTGGCAAACAGGGTCCACTTGAGGTTAGCAAGGTTGATGAGTCAAGTAACACAGGGCCTTGTACTCAGCTGTAAGGAGTTAGATTTTTTTTTTTATAAGATTTTATTTATTTGGCAGAAAGAGATACAGTGAAAGAGGGGAACATAAGCAGGGGAAGTGGGAGAGGGAGAAGCAGGCTTCCCACTGAGCAGGGAGCCTGATGTGGGGCTCGATCCCAGGACCCGGTGATCATGACTTGAGCTGAAGGGAGATGCTTAACATCTGAGTCACCACGGCCCTAGGAATTGGATGTTTTTATAACTGTGATAGGAAGTTACTGAAGGATGTTAAATATTGATGTAATATTATCCGATTCATATTTCAAAGAGAAAATGCTAGCTGTTGTATGGTAAATGGATTATAGGAGGATGTGTTAGGGGGATCTACAGCCTTGTTATCCAGGAGAGAAGGGGTTGTGTTTTACACTAGTATGATAACAGTGGGAGAGAATTGGATTTTTGACAAATCTATAGAATCAGTAAGATTTAATGATGGATTGGATGATGGGCAGAAGGACATGAATGAATCACTGCTTCCTTCTAACTCTCTCTGGGTCAAGTAGATAGATGGAGATAGCATTTGGTGAGGCTGGAAGAATCAGAGGGGACCATGTCTTCTTAAGCCAGAGAAGTAAATACTTGAATTTTGGACATATGAACTTTGAGACTCTTATCAGACATTTGTGCCAAATAGTATTCACTGTTCTCAAGTATTTGCTTGTCTCTCTGTGTGGGAAGGTTATATTCTCCTGTTCCACTGATACCCTGTTTGGCCATATGATTGATGATGGTTTGATTGATGAACTGTGGGTGGAAGGACATGAAAGCAGCATATTCCAGATGGAAGTTGTCCCTTCAGACTCGATTTAGGGTTAAAAAGCACACATGGGTGGTGCTTGGGTGGCTCAGTGGGTTAAAGCCTCTGACTTCGTCTCAGGTCATGGTCCTAGGGTCTTGGGATCGAGCCCCGTATCAGGTTCTCTGCTCAGCAGGGAGCCTGCTTCCCTCTCTCTCTGCCTGCTTCTCTGCCTACTTGTGATCTCTGTCTGTCAAATAAATAAATAAAATCTTAAAAGAAAAAAAAAAGCACACATGGATCTGAGCTCTTCAGCTGACAAAGAGGCAACATTTATTGAGGGTGTAAATAAAACTTTGGTGAAATGTGTTGAGACTTGGGGGTTGTTAGTTACTATATTAGAACTTAGCATGAGCCAACTAATTCAATATCTTAGTGGACAGATTGTGTAGATGGTTGTAGATACAAATTTGAGGTCAGATTTTAATATATGAATTTGAAATTCATCAGCAAATAGATATTATATAAAGCCAAGGGATTGGATGAAATCATCTCATAAATATGTGTACAAGGAAAAATGAATGGGTAAGGAACTCTTTTTAATTAGTTTGAGTTGTTATGATAGAATACCATAGACTAGGTTGCCTATAAACAGAAATTGATTTTCTCACAATTCTAGAGGCTGAAAAGTCCAAGGTCAAGGCACCGGTAGATTTGATGTCTGGTGACACTCCACTTCCTGGATCATAGATGGTTTTTCTTTCAGTGTCCTCACATGGTAGAAGAGATGAGACAGCCCACTGAGGCCTCTTTTCCAAGGGCAATAATCCTAGTCATGAGAGCTACACCCTCATGACCCTCTCACCTCCCATAAGTTCCACCTCCAAATACTATCCCATCAGAGATTAGCTTTCGGTATAAAGTTTTGGGGGTGGACACAGACATTCAGTCTGTACCAGGAACTTAGCCCAGGGACATTCCAATATTGGAGTTTGAAAGAAAAGAAGCTGCAAAGAAGACCAAAAAGAACATAATGAAAAATTGAGAGAGAAGTAGAAGAATCAGCTGTGTCTAGATTTGCAGGATTGTTAGTAAGAAAATGGCTGTTCAGCCCAGATTCCCGGAAGTCATGTCCTTTGTGACCTTGACAAGATCAATTTCTTTTAAGAGGTAGAAGCAGATTTAGACTGGCATTTACTGAATGTGTGATGAAGACTTCCCCTATTTTTATATATCTTTTGGTCATTTCAGTCATGATTTAGGATATATGATTAGATATCTATGTTCAAGCCTCTACTTACATTTACTGTAAAACAAGGAATTTTAAATGCCTCAACAGGGTAGCCTAAGAAACTTTAGAAGCTTTATCTGTCCATATTCTATATGCTTATTTTCCTAAGTAAAAATGGTTATTAGTATGGGATTGAATATTTTTTCTTCCCTTCAAAAATGCTGTTACTTCCCAGGATGTTAAAGGTGAAATGAGTGTACATTAATTCCTCAGGGTCCACTCCTTTTGTCTGGAAATATTATTGTGGACATTTCTAGACTTTTACTTAAAATAAAACTACAATTTCAGAAAAATCTCATTACGGGGGATATGTCCATCAAACAATTTTCTTGTCACTAAGTACTCCATAAATACACTTAATGGGCAGCATTGCAATTGCAGGGGAAAACCTAGCACAAAACTGGTTATTTATGCACTTATCTTGCAAAAATGTATTCTATTAGATTTCTCTCTTCTTGAAGAAAGAGCTAATAAAAAATGCCTATTACCATTTGCAGTGCAGTCTTTGCTGATAATATTGTCCCAACCTTGACTATCTCTCTCAATTGGTAAATAAGCCCAAATGGAATTTTCACATCTCCTCTAGTTACATATTCTTTTATGACATTTCTGACAAAAGCTTTGCAGGATTTTGTGTTATGGATTCCTAGTTGAGAAGACAATAGAGGCACAGAAAGCAATAATAAACACACCTCCAGTGTTAGATAATGGCTTTAAAAGTGTGCTATATTCTTTTGAATAGAGATTATGTGTGTAAATACTGCAGTTCAGAAGGCAGAATCAGAAATAACCGCAATTGAGGACAACAGAAGATGATTTTTGTAAACAAATGGAAAACTTAAGTTTTTTTTTTTTTTTCACAGAAGATGAGTATCACAGCAGATAAAAACCCATCATGTAAACACTGGAGGTGCTGGATGAAATAATTCCCCCATATCATTTCTTCTGAATGTTTCCCAGGGAATTGTAAATTTTATGGGTCATAAAAATTGTCGAAACCAACACCTCAATTATAAAGCAATCTCGGCGATAGAGGACAGAGTCAAGAGCCCAGAAACATATCCAAAGAGCTCCATAGAGCAGAGCAAATGTCATAAGCATTAGCTTTCCCTCCTGCAGGTGCTGACTGCATGCCTACTGTGTGACTCTCAGTGTGCAGGTGCTGGAACAGAGGACTAATCAGAGATGGTTTTCCCAAGGATCCTACCACCTGGCGGGGACTGGGGAAACAGCTGTGTTGATATAAACCCAGATATCAATGTGGGCAGAGGTAGAAAATTTAATGAGACACTATCTAGGCAAAAATTTTAGATGTCACTTGAAAGCCGTTTTTCCCTAAAACCAATTATATTATTACGTGATTATTTCTATGATGGAGGTGAATGCAGTCACGCCGTTGTAGGGGAGAGAGTGACAAAAAGCATTTGGGACACGTAGACATGAGGCTTCATAAAGATGATAGCTTTCACAATACAAATGAGGCAAGGGAGGGCGTTCTTTTACTTTTTTTTTTTTTTTACATAATTTAGGTCTATAAAAATAAAACAAGTCGAACATATTTCATGTCTTCAATCAGTTTTTGATATATTTGCATCAGCACAGTCAAGATAATAAATATTTTCCTTATCCCCCAGTTTCCTCCCGCCCCTTGGCAATCCATCTTCCCTTCGGACCTCCATCCCCAGGCAACCACTGATTTGTTTACTGTCACTGTGGATCAGTTTGCATTTTTCTCGGACACTATATAAATGGCATCATACAGCACGCACCCAATTTTGCTTTGCTGCTTTCACTTGGCATGATTTTGAGACTTCTCTATGTTATTGTGTGTATTAATAGCATATTCCTTTTTGCAGCTAAGTCGTAAATAAGTCAGTTCATTAGATATATACACCACGATTTGTTTTTCTATTCACCTGTTGAAATAAATTTAAGCTGTTTCCAGTTTTTGGCTAAACTGCTAGGAACATTTGTGTACAGATCTTTCTGTGGATGCATTTTTGTTGTTGTTGTTGAAACCAACAAATCATTATTCAAAGTGGCTGTAACATTGTTTCTTCCCATCAGGAATGTGTGAGTAGTCTAGTTACTCCACATCCTTGCCAACACTTGGTGAGTGTTTTCATTGGAATAGGTGCCTCGTTATACGTTATATGGTTTTAATGTGCATTTCCCTGACAATTAATGATGTCTCCTTCTTTTTAAGGTTCTTATTGGTCATTTGTGTATCTTCTTTCATTATATGTCTTTCCAAATCCCTTGCCTGTTTTTGGTGGGGTTTTTTGTTTTCTCAGTATTGAGTTGTAGTGTTTATTTCTGGATTCTGAATAAGTCTTTTAACTAACATAGGTGTTGTGCATTTTTTGATTCTCATTGAAACCATTTGAATAAAAGCTGGAAAAAAAGAGACTTGGGGGGGGGGGGAAGTCGGGTATCTAGAAATAATTGACTCAAAGCTGGTGGCTATTAAGTACCTTCGGAGAATAATATTCCTTAAGTAGGAAAAATAGTAAATAGAAATTCTGGGTATAGAAACCAAGTAGAAAGCCTCTAAATTCTTGGAGTCAGTTATTCTATTGGAATGTGGATATATTTTATTTTTATTTTTATGGATTTATTTTTAAAGATTTATTTATTTGAGAGAGAGCTCAAGTGGGGGGGGGGCAGGGACAGTATAGAGGGAGAGGGACAAGCAGACTTTCTGCTGGGCAGGGAGCCCAACCAACCACAGGGACTTAATCCCAGGACCCCGGGATCATGACCTGAGGTAAAGTCAAACACTTAACTGACTGAGGCACCCAAAGGTCTCAAATGTGGTTATATCTTAAAAATAAATTTTGAGCATTCAATATACAGAGGAATTTCTTTCTTCACATTAAAGTATATATTCTGCTGTGCTCAACCTTATGTAAAACCTTTTTGCCTGCTTTTGACTCCATTGATCTGCCATAGTAACCATGTATAGATGGAAAATACATCCTGCAACACTTTATTGTTGATGCTCACTTTGTATGCCATAAAGAAATTATACTTCAATTAAGAGAAATTTCATATAATGAAGACTGGAGGAGTAAACAAAAACTGCTTAAAGTGTTTGAAATAGAAAGGGTACAAGAGATTAAAAAAAAATCAGTTTTCCCCTTTGCCCCCAATTATTTTATTAAATCCTTTCCCAAGTTTTAACTGATCCCGATTCCTCTTCTTGTCTTTTTTTTTTTTTTAAAACGAGCTTCCCTTTTGCCCCCCTAAGTACCCAATAGAAGGGTGAGGGTAAGTATAATTATCCAGTGACATGGATGTATCAGTAAACTATGAAACGTGGGACAGTATGTAAACAAAAATATTTATTTTTTCCTTCTTTTCCTTAAGACCTGATCTTGTGTGTGTGTTTAATACCAGTATAATTGAATCACGCACCATTCCCGACATTTCTCTTTTCTGCCTTCTTTACTGACTTAGATTCCATTATTATTAAAAGCAAAATTGATGCTATAAAAGCAAAATTGGTGTTGTGTACTTCTCTCCTACTTGCTTGGTCAATTCCCAACATCTTTTACCCAAATTGTCTTTTTTGAACCTATAGTAAGAAAAAAGAAGCTGGACTCTGAAGGAGAAAATAACACAACTGGTTTTACTCTAAAATCATGACTGCGAACTGCAAAGTTAGTATTGCTTGGAAATCATACTGCATTCCTCTGGTGAATTTTGGTAACATACTTCGAAGAAAATTATGTGACATATTGAAATGTCCTCATTTCTAGTGTCACTCTTCATCTTCCCTCCCCAAACCCACCAACTTCTTTCCTCTCCTTCCTTTCCTTCTCTCCTTACCCTTTTTCTTCTCTACTCTTTAATTTTCTTTATTCCAGAAATATGATTAATTATCTCTATGCTCATGGGTCTGTTACTTCTCTTCGCCTCAGAGTGTTCAGTATTAGAACTGGAATAATAAGAGTAACATACTATATAGTGTTACTAAGAGGATTTAATTAGTTAATACAAATAAAGTATTTTAAACAATATCTAACTTATAATAAATATTCCATAAATATTTAACTACTTTCTTTTTCTTTTCTATGCACGCTAGAATGATGATATCATATGATATCATATAATTCTATGATATCATATAGTTCTGGATGATATCATATAGTTCTATGCATTTAAATGCTATATGTAGTTTATATTATGGGCTAAATATTTGTGTCCCCCTGGATTCATATGTTGAAATTCTAATTCCCAGTGTGATGGTATGAGGAGGTGAGACCTTCGAGAATTGATTGTGTCTTGAGGGCAAAGCACTAGTGAATGGCATTAATACCCTGAAAAAAGGAACCTCAGAGAGCTCCTATTCTATCATGGGAAGACAAAGTGAAAAGACAGATGTCTATGAAACAGGAGGTGGGCTCCAACAGATGCTGTCTCCCAGTGTCTTGATCTTGGACTTTTCCACATCCAGAACTGTGAGAAAAAGTTTGTTGTTATAAGGCAGCCAGCATAACATATTCTCTCATAGCATTCCAAACCGTTTAAGATGTATCATATTTGTGATGATTCTTGATCTTATGCCTATCAATTCTAACAATTCTACTGAGTGCTACATTCATATATACAGCTAACTGCTTCATATCTCACTTTGCTATCCAATGGACATTACAAATTTAACATATATACAGAGGAACTCTTATGTTCCAGAGTACTATGTACTAAGCAAACAGTACTCCTTTTCTAATTTTTCCTGACTTGTAAATGGTGTCTTTACCCATATATTACAAATCAGAAAAACGAAGATTTTCTTAACATTTTATTTCTTTTTTCTCACATATGCAACCCTCAACCCATTGCAAAATCCTCTCAGTTTTCACTCTTGAGTGAAGACATATTGAAAAAAGTAAATCATTGGATCGTTGCGTTTGACCTCAGATTCACTGCAGTTTTGTCTTCTGTTAAATTCCATTAAAATTATAATGCATACTATTTATCAAAATAGCATATAGAGACTGATTCTTACAAAAATTTCTACCTATTCATCTATCTTTGAGTATCTATTTAACTATCCTTCTAGTTATGACAGAGTTGGCAGGTATCTATCACAGAGAATATTAGGAATATTGTTTACTCATTTTAACAATGTGGCTTATGGATTGTGCCAGAATTCCTTAAAATAAGCAATTTTATAAAACAAAATATTTGTTCTATTACCTACCCTCCCTGGAAAACCTTTTATAACTCTTTCTTATTTCCCAACATGCTGTATCCTGGTCCTGACACTTTAAGTCTGAATAGCTGATTTCATCCTATGTTTTTCTATCTTTATTCATCAGGCTTAACCTTGCATAGGTGGTTTGTGAGAGGAAATGGATATTTCTTTTAGATATAAATTGTGTTTGTTTTTTGTTGTTCTTTTTTTTTTTTTGGTCAGGAAAATAAGTTTGAGGAAAGCAATTGACAGAACCTTTTGAGCTCAATTCTCCAATTCTTGAACCAGTTTCATATTCATAAAAGATTTGGCTTTAACTTAAAATAAAAAGTGGCAAACAGAAACAGTGACAGAAAAAAAAAATGTTCATTTAGGATATGCCTGCTCTAAATAGTAAAACAATCATTGTAGAGTAAAAACTTAGTTTAGTCATTATGAAATGCTTGCTATTTTCTGTGCTGAGCAACCTTAAAGCCAATGTCTTGTGTGTAGGGTCACTGAGTGAAACTGGTGTTGAATAAAAATGCTGTTTCCATATACCTTGTATATGTATGCCTTGTATTTTTCTTTATTTACATCACAAAGTATGTTCTAACTGAAGGAAAAAATATCATAGACTATGAGATAAACGTGGGCTTATCAGCAGTTGTAGGTTAACATTATCATATCAAAAAGTTTAAAATCCAAACAAAATATTAGTCCAAAGCTAAGGCTCACTTTGCTGTGTCTGGATACCTTTGCAGGAAAAAAAAAAAGATGTGCAATATGCTGAGAACTAAAAATGGTACAGAAGGCAATAATAAAAAATAGTCAATATTAAGTAGGACAAAGAAAGTTAGGCAAGAATTCCTGCATAACTAAGTTGGTCCCTCTGGGTTCCAAAAGCGATAAAGTAACAGTCTATTTATGGATAATATTTACATCCTGTCTGGATGGATTTTTGTGGTTCTGAAGTTATACAAAGCTGACCCTACAAATCATTATCATCAGTGGTCAAGAAAATGCACAATCAACAGATAGTATTTTGAGACCATTAAGGTTATAGGCTGTCAATAGATGCTGCCCCTTTTCGCTGCCCAAGTTTGGAACCAATTTCCAGAGAGACACTCAGACTGATGGAAGTTTACATGTTAGCTTTATCATTTATTTATTTATTTATTTATTCATTCATTCATTCATTCATTCATTCATTTATTTGAGAGAGATGGAGAGAATGCGTGCGTGAGCAGAAATAGGAGCAGAGAGAGAGGGAAGACTCTGACTGAGCGAGGAGCCGGAAGCAGAGCTCCATCATGGCCTGTGCCAAAATCAAGTCAGATGCTCAACCAACTGAGTCACCCAGATGCCCCTAAGTGTTAGCTTTATTATGGATATAATCGGAGGTGGCAGACAAGTCTTACCTATGTCACCAAATGGACTTGCTGATACTTTCTACTCCCCATCCCTCCTTTGCCCTCCCTCTAGAACTTGGGACCTCACATCTGAGGGAAAATTTAGATTTCAGAACAGACACATTAACCCACAACCTGAATGAAAAGAGAAGAAAGTAGCCTGAAGCACCAGTGCTTATGAAGTTTTAATAGACTGACTTCACCCAATTGAGAAATATAAATTAAAGTTGTCACTCCTTTATCAGGCAACTCACTTCTTTTCTGTGAGCAGCAGTAAGAAATACAAAAAAGCTAGAGTTCATCTTCGCCTCTACTTGAAAATGTGAGGAGCAGGACGTAAGTGTTGCCATCATAACACGTAATTCTCCCATGTATTTTAAGTCTCAAATTTTTCATTTAAAAATATTATTTGAAACCCTGGTATATACTTATATTATAATCTCAGTTGCTGAGACACACACATACACGTACTTTGTTCTATTAAAATATATTAAAAAGGAAATTATAAGACAGATATATCTTTGTTGGCGGGATCCAAAAGAAAAGGCGCATGGGAAATGAAAATCCCAAACATGAAGTAGCAAGAATAACTGCTCCATGTCAGATTTTTAAGAAGAGTCTGGATCAAATTTTATTCTCCCTCTTGCTGTTGGTTCAGTTCAGAAAAGTACTTTTTTTCCTAACATGACACATTTTTTGGTTGCAATATATAACAATTAAATGACTTGTCAATAGAAAAGTCACAAACAAGCAGGGGCAGTTCATTGTGATGTTATTAATATCTAAATCAGTTGATTTGACAATTTTTGTCAGCCTGAGTGACATAATTGATTGGATCTACTCAATTTTTGGAATGTGCTAACTTGATGACTTGAAAAACTGGGCCTATTACATTTTCCAACTGCACTTCCTCTTTATAGAGGTGTTTGTGGAACTAAACAGCTTCAGCCCCTTTGAGGCAGGATCAGCTCTAGTACAGCAAGTTGTTCAGGGGAGAGACATTTGTTTGCTTAAGAAATCAAGGGTGGGGGACACAAAAGAGCCATGACAGGGAGCCAGAAAAAAGTGTCAGGAATCTCATATCATAAGGTAATGGAGACAAACTGTAGCTACAGTCACAAGGGCTTTTTGAATTAAAGGTGTCCTTCCCGCCCAAGGCTGAATTTAACGGGTTCACCTGCACATACATTTGTACTGTCTTGTTTCAGAGAGCCATAAAATGAATCCTATATGTCAACTGGACCTTTCAGAGAAGCGAGTCATTAGTATTAATGATCACGAATGAAATTTGATACAGCGATACTGAGTAAGGCTGTGGGTTTTTAGAAGCAATTTTTAATATTATTTCTTTCACTTTTACAGTGGCTGGACCAAGTGTCTTTATGTATATTCAATGAACACATGTCTAAAGAAGGGAGTAAGTGAGTACAAAATAATATCAATACCTTTTCTCGATCTACCCTGTAGATCTACCCTATTTCTTTGTTTTTAGCGGGTCTATGAATGAACAATTCCAACCACAAGAGGCCCATCTGTTCTTGAAAATTCCATACACATACGTATTTTCTCCTGCTGGTTCATTAATTATAGTGTCTGCCCCCACAGTCCCAAATCATTAGGCCATGTCCAACTACTTCACTCTTTTGTCAGACTGTGGTTCATTTTCCTCTCACTGCTGAAATATCTAGAGCACCTAGAATCCTCAACGTGCAGCAGCATGCTTAGTTTAATTCCAAAGATTCTTAAAAGCGGGACTGTGATTTTGGTTTAGGTATTTTTCCTGCAAACAAAAGCTCTTATCATCATTCATTGCTGTCTTCACTGGGGATTGTGGCACAGCTCTGAACAAGGACTTGACCAGCAATCATGGAGATTCGAGGGAAGCTTTTGACAGTATTGTGATTTCAAAGCTCAGGAACAAATTTTGAGAATTCTGATCACAGGTTTAGAGTACAATCAATATACTTGAAATGCAAGGGTATATTAGGCCTTGAAATCAACTTCCTACTTTGGGGGTAGATGAGCATCTTTTATTTCTTTTCTTTTTGTTGCACAATTACTAAAATATTTATTATAGAAAATATTTAAAACACAGTTAATCACATTAGCTCATTAAAGGTATCTGAAGATAAATAGGTACATAGCTACAGATGTAGATACAGATATGGCTAGATTTTTGACCAAATTATTCTCTTGGCAGTGTTTTTGAAGTTTTATATTATCATACCTCCACAATATCATTGAATTCTGTGCTGAAGAGTATCTTTTTATTGAGAGCAATTATAGTAAAAAGTTGCCAGAGGTATCAGAAAATACAACAAGACCAAGTTAATTTAGTTCAGGGATGCCAAAATTTCTCATAGCAGAAAAACCTATTAATTTAAATAATCATCTTAATAGGTCAGATTAGAAAATTATCTCAATAAATTGTAAAAATCCTGTGAGGAAATTGAATATACTGTGTAAAACTCCTAATAAGGTAACAATAAAACATTAGCTGAAGCCAATACCTGGTAAGATGCTTAAAGGGAAACACTGGAATTAGGGTGGATGCTTACTAGGGAGAAGTTTCAACTTCTTGTCTGTAGGTTTCTAAAGTCTATGAATGAGCATCAAAAAGTCTATGTACTAGTGAAAGTGAGGGTGGAAATATCTGTATATATACACAGTTTCTGTAGATTTAGGTTTTTCTGGGGAGCAGGTTCATATTTCTTATCAGATTATTTAACAGATCCAAAGCCAAAATTAAAAATGAAAGGGAAAAAAAGACATAATAGGATATCTTTCACTGCTACTTTTTAAATATTATTCTTTCTTTGAGAAAGCCTTGTAATTAGTCAAGAAAATCAAATAGTATGATCTTTGCATATTTCCCTCAGGGAGCTCAGCTTCATTTAAGGATAAAATGAATGGACTGTAACTCTGTCAAGTTTCCATAAATATTCTTTCTCTCATCTGGGTTTTGGATAAAAGTTTGATAGCAGATCATCTGAGATTATCTTCTCTGAAAAGAACATAAAGTGAAGCATTCTGAATTCATAAGTGGTTGGAAATTCCTTATATTTTAGCAACTATAGGAACAGGTGCTTAATCAATAGACTTCCATAAAGTATAAAATGACAAAATAAGCCAGGACTCTTGATTGGATTTCTTACAATAGAGACCCAAACAAAACAAAACAAAACAAAACAAAAAACCAAAAAGCAAAAAAACAAAAGCAAAACAGAACAAAAAGCCCCACAATACTCCTTTTTTGAGGATTATCTAAAAGTAAGATTGTGTCTTGTATGTTAACAAACTGGAATTGAAATAAAAAACTTAAAAAAAAAGAAAACAATATTGTGCCTACATTATCCATGGAATGTTGACTCTGAAATCATAAAATAGTATATTTTTCTATCTAATTACATATTAATTACTACATGTGAAAAATGTTGTATAACAGAGGCAAATAGATCCCTTCATACTGCTACTAATAAAGATAATAATGTTTCCAGTAGTTTCACTCACCATGCAATTAACATTTATTGATTGCCTGCTGTTCTAGGCACTGTGTCAGTGATAAGTAACATTTTAAGTCTGTTTAAATTTACAAAGTACTTTCACATAAACTATTGTTATCAGTTTCAGATGAAATGATTCATTATTGTGATAAGCATACATCTCTGCAAAAGAATCCCCATTAATATGAATTAAATAAATTACAAAAAAATCCTTATTTCCATTACGAAGCTGTTTTCTGGTGAAATTTTGGAATCGTGTCCACTTTTCTTCACCTCTTTAGCTCACTCCATGCACTGAGATAATTGCCTTATGCTTGTGGGCCAACCAAGCTTCAGAGAAGACATTTCTGGGATGGCTGGGTTGTATCATGTCACGCATCATGTAATTCTGCATTCCTGGTAGTAAATCTCAACTTTGGTCTATTCATCAGAAAGAAACCCAAAGCATATATACCTCAAAAATTTATCCACTATACCTTTAGTCTAGAGGAATTCCTGAGGCCTTGTTCAATCCAAGAAAACCTATGAGGGTTGGTTTCAGACTTCAAGTGATTCTAGAGTTGAATAGGAGACCTGTTCTCCAGGTCTTTATAAGGTCATCTTAACTTTTTTCCTTTTTAAAAAAGATTTTGTTTATTTATTTGACAGAGAGGGACATGGTGAGAGAGGAAACACAAGTGGGGAGAGTGGGAGAGCGAGAAGCAGGTTTCCTCCCAGCAGAGAGCCTGATGCAGGGCTTAATCCCAGGACCCTGGGATCGTGACCTGAGCCAAAGGCAGATGCTTAAGGACTAAGACACCCAGGTGCCCCTAAGATCATCTCTCAAGTGTTGATTCTCTAGTAGTGAGGAAATAAGTCGGTTCGTGTTTTTCTATCAGTTGACACATTATTTCTATTTCGCCTGTTAAGTCACCATCGCTGTAAGGAGGTCCTCACTCACCCCATCTGTCCTCTTAGAACTCTTTTGGATTTAGGGTCATTTTTGCTTAGGTCGCATTTGCTACATATTATTACCGCCATAGAGAAATGAAATTATTCTGTTTTGACTTTCTCTTTATATTGTATCATCACTTGCCGTTTCGACCACCCTATGATATGGCCACAACTTCTGGCTTTGCTGTCATCCTTCAAATGCCTCTATCTTAAGGGAATAGTAAAGCTGCTGCCATGTCTCAGGGTATAGCCATACAATCTATATGTAATGCAGTAGCACTGAATGGCTTGCTGGGAAGGCCTCTCACCCAACTACCATTCACATCAGACTGGATCCCGGCAAGGCCTTTGGGGTAGCTTCTATTGAACGCGGACTCCAAGACAGAGGATAGTGGTGGGATACAGTAGAGGGAGGAAGGCGATAAGAAAGGTCGGGCAGAGTAATAAGTTGAGCTGTGATACAGGCCAGACACACACTGTGACATGCTCTATGGGGAGCATTAGAGCAGGAGGGTCTCACCAATGTTATCTCACATGGTGCCCAAATGACCAGACCTTCTTAACCTGGCCTCCATCTGTCACTGCCTGGGCACTATCCTTGAGCAAGGTGACTTTCTGTAGCTGGGGACCATCTCTGAAGGGGCTGGGAGAGCTCTCACTAGTTGAAGCAATAAGTAGGTCCTTCAAGTAGGAACCTGAAGACTGCATCTCCACGTCCATCCGTTATGGTACTGTTTTAGGTAAAGACATCTGTTATGGCGTCATTAATCCACTGGTGGAGAAGAAAGAAATATATGCAAATGAAGAGGTAGCTAATCTTCTAAGACTGAATTTGCGTCTTTGTCACCTACGATTTGTATCCCAGATTCTTAAGTAAATGCTGATGAGTGAGAGTGTTACTTAGTCTGAGAGTTGTTCCCTTTATTCCAGTCTTGCACAGTTTTCATGTAAGTCCAAAGAAAGATCAGTTCTAATCGATCTAAGAAACACGCTGCTTACAAGGCTGACCAGTAGTTCAATACCCTTATCACTCAGTCAATAAAGAACTGATGACACAGATAATTATGAGAACACCATGACCCTATGGTCATTGCTATAAAAAGGCGTCAATAATTCAAAAGTTAAAGGCAGCAGGGGTCCAGATTTAGAAGGTAGCCAAAAGGTAATAATAAATAATAACAATAAGTGAAAGTTGTGGATATATGACTGATATAAAATATTTAAGCATATGTATCAATGTACCTTTTGTGTAAAATTGGATCAAATGAGTAAGTAACATGTACCAGTCATTTTTTCTAACATTTAAGGCAGTAGAATTCAGACCTGCCTCTGGAAAAATACTTTATGCATTTATTTTCTATATTTCACTAAAGCAAATTATAGCTTTAGCTTTTCACTCAGAGCTCCCATTGGGAACAGTGTGCTTCATAGGAGAAAAAAAAATCTCGATGTATTTAGAGACAAAGCAAGAGGATGAAAACAAGGTCTGACAGTGCAGCAAGCCAAATCCCGCTTTCACAGGCATTGTGAAGCCACCATTGCCGCCAGCATCAAGGGAGCCCACTCTGGAGCCCTTTCTCAGGCAAGGCTCCTACAGAGGAACATCTCCAAGGGTGGTTTGGGGAGTCTGCCCATTGCTTTCAGGAAGCCTGCAGCTTCTTTGTGCGATCTAAATAAAACTGAGGCTATCTAATTATGTAGTCAAATGTTTTGGTTAAATGCCACACTCCTTGTTCTAATTATCACCTATCTCAAAGGGGAGAGCTTCACTTTACAAAGAACAGGGAGAACAAGGTTAACTTCCCTTCCTAAACCTCTTGGTAGATGAGAAAACACACAGCTGGAGTCTGCATCTCAGAAACTGGCACTTAACTGCAGTGTTTATCAATGTAATTTGTTGCTTTTCTTAATCGAAATTCACTCAAAACTAACAAACACGCTCAGAAAAAAGAAAAACATGTAGTCACTAAAATTTGAGATGCTCCGTATGCTAGAAGATTTGAGTTCATGGACTTAAACTACCTAGAAAGAAATTGTTAGTGAATCCCAAATTGGTCAGAGATTAAATATGAAAATTTTTGTTAAAAATTGAAAAAACTGTTTAATACCTAATTAAATTATTTCTTATATGTCCTGATACAAATTAGGGCAGTAACACCTTAATGACTGTCTCTCACATGCTAATAAACATTACAGCTTCTATGAATAGATCCAAGGGCAGGCTGTACTTTTAATTCCAACCTTCAGCTAAGTAGCAGCTTAAATGCCTTCCTGCATTGTAATGATCTCCAATTCTTAAAAGTATTCACTTGACCGCCAGCACAATTTTTGCAAAGCTTATCTTATATTCTAATTTGGCCGGGAGCAATAGGTTTCTTGTCTGAGTAGATTTTCCACCTTATCCTCATTTTTATTTTTATTTATTTATTTTTTTTAATGTAAGCCTTCTGCAGCTTTGAATTGGTTAAAACATTTTCCTGAGACATCCCCTATGTTCTGTTTTATGAGTCCTCATGACCTCTCTTGTACCAATGCATTGAAAGCTTGGTTAAGTTTTTGCCTTTTCTGAAAAGAGATAATTATATCAATGTGCTATTTTCATATATAATTATATGCTGTTAATATCCATTATTGTACCCCAGAGCCCAACTATCCTCAAGAACTCTACAAATCTAGTTCTCTCAACACAACAGGCTTTGCTCACATATATCCAAGTGCCTACAAATAAAGTCACTTTAATGCCCCCACACACTGTCACATCCAGCTCACCATATTTGAAATCATTGTTCAATTTCTTCATGTCATTAAATATTCATGATAATAATTACAGATTATTTAATTTCTTTCAACTTCCATATCTCAATCTATGCCAAATCATGTCTGTTTTGCTGCAAGTGACCTTGACTGTCAAGAACACAATTCAAAGCAGAGAAAAACACTAGGGAAAGTAGGTAGACCCACCAGAACACAAACAATGAGGTTGAGAAGGAGGCCTAAGAGACGATAGTGCGGTTTTCCAGAGTGTCTGGTGGCAGAAAATAAGCATGAATCCATGCAGGCATCAGCAAAAACTTGCTAGAGAATCGAATGGAGATGCCTAGTACTGGGCTATAGAAAGCTTGATAAAAAATGCCAAAAACAATACATAGAGACTTCCTTCTAAAGAATACCGTATAAGAAGTGGGGGAAAGGGTTTTATAGTGAAGAAATCTGACAAACAAACACTATGTTAGCCAGTTGTTGAGGGTTAACAACGGTGATAAGTCATTTTGATTTCACGCATCCTTGATGTTTGTGCTTTTTTTCCACAAAAATCTTACCCCCCATCTAACCATGAGAAAACATCACACAAACCCAAATTGAAGGATGTTCTACAAAAATGCATGACCAGTATTCCTCAAAACTTACAAGGTCATCAAAAACAAAGAAATACCAAGAAACGATCACAGGGTAAAGGATTGGAAAAAGATATGAAGACTGAATATAAAGTGGTATCCTGGATGGAATCTTGGGACAGAGAAAGAACATTAGACAATGGCTAAGGAAATCAATCTGAATAAATTATAGGCTGTATTTAATAATAATGTGTCAATATTTCTTTATTAGTTATGATAAATGTATTAGGAGAAAAGTGAATATAAAAATACAGGAACTTGTCCTCCAATCTCATCTCTCTGTAATATTGTTGTAACTTTTCTGTAAATCTTAAATTATTCCAAAACTTAAAAAAAAATTGTAATGCGATAAAAATGGAGAGGAAATTGAGAATAATATTCAGATAGATAGCAGATGCTCAAATCACAGGATAAAGGTAAGAACATTGGGCTGGATATTGGGGAAACTGACAAAAGCTTGAGGCAGGTTTTTGGTTAGAGGACAAGAACAGGTTTCTGTAATCGGCCAGATAATACTTTCAGCTTTGCAGGCCATATGAAGTCTCTCATATCTATGGAACTCTGCCATTATTAACATAATAGTAGCCATATACAATTCATAAACAATTAGGTATGGTTGTTTAATAAAACTTAACTTACGAAAGCTAAGAAGTGGACTGGATTTTACCACTGGGTTGTGGTTTATCAACAAGGCAAAGATAATTAAGGGAACTGAGATAGTAACAGAGAAAACAGGACAAGAACTTTGTTGCTGGAACTGGAGTTTAAAACGAGGCTTGATTAAACGAACACATGATCCTAATTACCTGAGAAGTGGTACAAATCAGAGTGATTTTTAAAACTGCCTTTGTTGTGGGTTGTCAGAGTTATTGAATCCAACTCTTTAAATTCTCTTGAGTGAAGATGTGATCTGCTCCAGAAGCTATACCAAGATAGCTAAAATGTGTAGTGCCTGGGGCATTCTCTCTCACCAGTTAGGTAGAAAGTAGGTTGTTCTATTCTGCTGACCAGGCTTAGTCACACATTCAGTGTATAGTCAACCATATTGATAAAACACCATTATTTTCTATGAAATTTTTTTGGCTTCTTACTCAGAATCACAACCTATTCTTTCCTGAAGGACACAAGGCAGACAAGTGTTTATCCTGTTTACTTCTACAGTTTAAGCATCTAAGAATGGGTCAGTGCTCTCTCAGAGATTTAGTTGGTCTTTTGCTTGTTTTGTCTGAAAATGAAGGATTCATAGATTAAAAGCATCAACTTTTGTTTAGATTCCACAATCTAGAAAAAATAATGTACATAAAATTTCTTGCTATATTTCCTAGAAGTCTGACATCCTTCAAGGCTGAGGTGGATGGAATTGAATGAGATCTGACAGAGATCAGAGAATGTTATTTCAAGGTAATAAAACAAATTGATTGAAGGTCAACGTGTTGTCAGAATCCAGATAAATTCAGGCTGAACCCACAGTTTAGGATCTGTTGTTCTGATTATTTTACTTAACAAGTTTTTTTTATGCCCCTGGTTTGCTTTTTATTTGCCCTTTTTGTTGTATTACATTCCCCTTTAAGGGCATTTTTAGACCTCTCCTCTCATGAGTCTATCTGAGAAAACAGACAATTGTTGTTATTTAGTATTACAAGACTGTACTCTAAGGGAGGGTACTCATATTGTTTATGATCAGGAACTCTTTTTATTCCTCAAATGTCTTAAGGTTAAAATGGGAAAAGCTTACAGTGGTGGAAGGGTGGAGGGCTCAAAATAAAATGTGTCCAGGGGAAGAAGAAAAGGTTACTAAATCCTAGAAAATATCAAGAAGTGGGTCATAGAACTTTCAGTGGGTTCAGCAATCCCCCGGGGTGTCTGTAAAACACTGGTGGGAACTTTCTAAAGAAAAGTTCTACACTGGAGTTTGGGTTGCATTGAAAGGCACTCAGCATTTTTATATCTATCTCTTTTTAGAGATAGAGTTCATTGACCAGTGTTATGGGGTTGTGAGTGCTAATTACAGTTTAATTTCCAAGAAGCTGAGTGTCCTTGTATAAACCAATTTACATTTTTTCGAGTTCACTTTCTTTATGAATAGATTTAAAGATTTGAACTCTATCAGTGAGTTCCAATTTGACAGCCTATCAGTATCAGATAATATTGTACCCAGGTGGCAACAATAGAAATCAAATTTTCAGGAAAAAAAAAAATTGGAATTACTGGGTGAGTCTTAGAGTCTGAAGGAATAGTTATACAAACGGCAAACCACAGGAGTCTCATGAATAAGAGCAGCTCTGAGATGCTCACTAGTTGGGAGTTTATGGATCTTCTCTCTCCAAAACACTGCAAATAGCATGACCTCCTCATGCAAATTCAGGCTTTGGTTTATTCCATGCAGACTTCAGATTCTAGAGAACGAGAATCTGAATGGTCCCAGTGGGGGACGCCTGGGTGGCTCAGTGGGTTAAAAGCCTCTGCCTTCAGCTCAGGTCATGATCTCAGGGTCTTGGGATCGAGCCCCACATCAGGCTCTCTGCTCAGTGGGGAGCCTGCTTCCCCCTCTCTCTCTGCCTGCCTCTCTGCCTACTTGTGATCTCTGTCTGTTGAATAAATAAATAAAATCTTTAAAAAAAAAATGGTCCCCATGGGTCAACAGTCTACCATTAATTGAGTTGGCTATGACCAAAGGTACAGGATTATGTAACATAGAAATAGCCATGGGGGAGGGGGTCCACCTGTGTGAACTCAAATAAACTATTATTCCCTGCGCTCAAAGACTCCCAAATGGACACGTTTAGAATGATCCGTCTACCACCATGTACAACCGTATGTGCACTCATGCTTTCCAACAGGAGACAAAGTCTTTTTACTTTTAGTTTCTGTGTTCACAGTGGATGTTCTGGGGTATCCGTTGTCATGTACATTGCTGATAAATGTTTTCAGATCTGTCTCCTTTTTACCACCGATGCATTTGTAATTCATGTATTTTGTCTTTTTACACAAACACATATGCTCCCAGGGTGACCATACCCCCAGCTTCACTGAACTATGTGTAACTCACCTTCTTTGTCAGAGATGATTTAGGGTTAGACCCATATTTTATTTTATTTATTTACTTTTAAAGATTTTATTTATTTATTTGGCAGAGATCACAAGTATGCAGAGAGGCAGGCAGAGAGAGAGAGGGAAGCAGGCTCCCCGCTGAGCAGAGAGCCCAATGCGGGGCTCGATTCCAGGACCCTGAGATCACGACCTGAGCCGAAGGCAGAGGCTTTAATCCACTGAGCCACCTAGGCTCCCCTAGACCCATATTTTAAATGTGGCTAGTGAATTCTGAGACGAAAAGTCCTGGAGGTTCCTTTGAAAAATATCCTGGTTTTAGATACATGAAACTAGTAATGATATTTTTTACTGTGAGTGATTCAGTGCCTAGATGTGAGGTCTAATCTGCTGAAAGCCATTGGCTACCACCTGAGTAGAAAGCTGATGTAGAGAGGAGAGAAAAGCACTAGCTCATTGCCAAGGGAAATGAGGCAAAGCCTGCTCTACTTTAAACTTTCCATTATGTGATTTGCTTAAAAACATTTTATGTTACTTGCAGCTGAACTGATTCTAATTTGTACTCTATTTTCCGGCTCTAAAATATTTTAGAAATTCTTATCCTTCTCTATATCTGTCTCGATCAAATTTCAGTTTTCTGTATCTATGAGGAAAATAGTATTTTTCCCCTCTATCAGTATGCTCTACAGATGATAGGGGAATGTAAGAAACATACATATTAAAATATGTAATCCGTTTTTTATGGCAGTTCTGAAATTCCAGTGTCTTTGAATTTGCACCTGAGGGATGGATGTGACTTACTCCCTCTAATACCCTCTCTGTATTCCACATGGATTCACCTGGTAACTTCACTTGCATGGAGAAGTGAGGGGAGACCTCAATATGAAGAAAATTAGGTCTTAACTATTGAGACAGTAGAACAGGAGGCAGCCAATAGGAATCACTATTCTGGGTGGTCAGATTCAGTAATTTCAACAAATATTCTTTTTTTCATAATTTCTCCATTTACATTAGGAGTTATGTAAAGCTAAGTCACACTCTTGGTTTCTCCAGTTCAGAGAAACCATGATTCTTTTGCATAATAAAGCCTCTCATCCGGTACAACCCAAGAAATTTAAAGTTTTCAAGGTGGACTATTAGCTATAATCCTGATAGACACCTTTTATTCCCTCTACCATTGCTCCTTTGTTCATGGCACTGGGTTTATCTCCATGGGATAGAAATAGATTGTCTCCAAGAGAGAAACGGCATCCTATCATCTGAATGTATTGTCCCCAGCTTCCAGTAGGCTTTTCTATTATTTTGAGAACCAGTTACTTATAGCTGTTGGATAAAAAATAAGACCAGTGAATTTCACAAGCAACAGCCTCTCGTTTACTTCCTTTATTTTGAATTGGTTTCTTGGTTGGATGCAGAGTATCAAGCATTGAGTAATTTCATGGATGAATGATATTGACAGCAGCAAGGAAAGTAACTTCAAATCTAGATTAGGTGTCTATGTGGTGAGGACGAATCTTTGCCCCCTTCATGACAGAAAGGGTCACATGTAATCAACCTACTACCAGAGAGCTGTCTGGGCCCTTAATGCATGGTGTCATATTATGGGCTTGGAATTGGTCTCAGCAAGAGGGGTGACCAAGTCAACCCTGGTGAGATGCAGTTCCATATGGTTAAACCTACAGATCTATCCCATCTCTGCCCCTTTACCCACTTTGTTTCTTGGGCTTATTGTAGCAGCACTGATCTGGTTGGGAAAGAAGGCTAATGGACATCCACAGAGTCTCATCCCGGAGAGGCTGCTTTGCAGTGGTAGCCTTTTGGTGAGGGATACAAATATTTTAATACTCTTTTCAGTACTTTTCAAGACATCTTCACTGAAAAAAACTTTTGTTTTGTTTTTAAGTCTTATCGTCACAAGCCAGTAATTTTGTAGCACTGCTTTAAGTCCCTTCTTAGATCCTCAGAAACCTGCTCTTTTACCAAAACTCCTTTTCACAAAATCCTCTAATATTGCTATTCAAAGTCCTTTATTAGCTATCTACCTGAACTATCAGTCACTGTCCAAGAATTAGTAGATATCTTGACCTGAGGCTACCTCTCCCTTCCAGGTAAAGTGAAAAACAAGGTAGAGTTTTTGAAGACCTGCCAATGAGAAGATTTTTTTTTTTTTCTCCTTTATCTGATAATCCCTGAGAAGGGTTTAAATACTACTGCAAACACTTATGGCTAATGCTGCCATACTGCGTGATACCATCTCTAAAGTAGGCTCAAATTTTTAGCCACTTTCACCAGGTAATTGTACTATAAAATCTGCATCTGCTTCCATGTTCACTCATGTAGCTGTGGGTAAGCATTGGTTTCCTGGGAGCTATTGGACTACAGATATTAGTTATTTTCGGGATGTTGGCCAGAAGCCTCCTTAAGTTCCTTGACATATGGCGCTCTTCAAAGATCAGTCTGCAACAGTGTATCTGACTTTATGAGAGTGAAAAGCTGAAAGAGGAAGCAGGAAGCCAGAAATGTTTTTGGTAACTTAATCATGGGAATGATATTCCTTCAATTTTGCAATATTCTATTTGTTACAAGCACATCACTAGTTCCAGTCCACACTCAAGGGAATGAGATTAAAAGGGACTTAATCACCAGGAGGCAGGGATCATTGGGAATCATCCTAGAAGCTGTCGACCATGGATGACCTCCATTAAATCATAAAATATATATATATATATATTTTGTCTAACAAGTGGAAGAAGGACATCCAAGTATGGTTCTCATCCAACTAAGCACAAGAGATACTAAATGTTCCTTTTCATCAGAGAAGACGTAGGCTGCATCTTTCCTTCATAGTGCATATCTCAGACTGGCCTAGATCAGTATATTTCCAGGAACTTCCCTGAGGGGTCTGGGTGTTAGTTACATTTGTTGTGAGATTTTTCTCCTGTCTCTCATCATCTCATATTTTTGAAAGCTTGTAAGGATTTTACTACTCATGCTTACTTAGTTCTGTCAAGCTTTCATCATTAACATGATAAAGTAGTCTAATGTCTTGAAAGGCTCCAAGAGATTAGTTTCTATAGCTCAGACTGTGGCAGTAATCAAAGTGGCAGAACCTTATTGGCATAGAGTTCCCACAGCAGGTGAGACAGCTTGGCTTTGTGTGGTCTCTATGTATTGGAAAAAAGAAAAATGTGTTTGCTAAGTCAATAACTGTACATTAAGTACCAAAGGCCATATGTGGAGCCAGAGTCCCAATTAAAGTCAGCCCCTGCTTAGGTGAGTGATGAGAAAATTTATTATCTTAGACCCATCAGACTTCCTTTCAGGCCAAATCAGAAAATGCATCATTGCTGATGAAGAAGGGAGGAAAGATAAAGCACTTTTGAAAGATTCCCTTGCCAGGGGGTGAAAAAGTCTACTGGGTTTTATTAGTGTATAAGAATGAGGCAGTGTCTGGGCACAATATGCTATTTCTGGTATAGAATTCATAAAATTTATTTCTCCTAACGTTTTTCAATTCTTTTCTTTGCTTTTGGTCTTTCAGGGTCCGTTAGCCTTAGCCACGATTGGTTCAGATTTGTCTAGTCAGTCTAGCGTGGAACTGTAGCTACTTGTTGAACACAGAATATAGTGTAGTATCTCAGTTGAGTTATTGCATCCATTGCAATATATTCCATGTGATCCAAATTTCAGTTTTTTTCTTCTTCTTAGTTAAGCACCTTCAAATTGTCTGCAGAGATTTAATCACATATGAGAAAAAAAAATTACATTTTCTTATGGATTACTATTCACTAATGGCAAGAAAACTCAATCAATATAAGATTGCAAGAAGCTGGCATGTAAAGATTTTTGTAGGTGAATTTCAGTTAAGATTGCCACAAAAAGAAACACTACAAGGTGTTGTGACATAAAACAACCATTTTATTATACAGACTGTATGGGTTAGAAATTTGTAAAAGTCATGCTAAGGATAGAATATTTTCTGAGATCTGAAATGTCAGAAGGGCAGACTTCAAAGGCTGACTGTGATTTAAATATGGAATCTGGAATCATCTGGATGTATCTTCACTCACCTCTCTGGGGGTTGATGATAGTTGTGGACGACACCCTCTACACAAGGCCATTCCATATGATCTCTTCACTTTGTCCAGTTTGGGCTTCCTTGTGATACGGTAGCAGGTCCCAAAAATAAGAGAGAGGAAGTGGAAGCTGCAACTTTCCCAAGGCTGAGGCCTTGAAACTAACATCATATGAATTCTATCATGTTCAAGTCAAATATTCTCAATGTCCAGATTTGGTGGGCAGGGATATGGACCCCATGTCTCAATGGTAGGAATGTCAAAGAAATTGAAGGCCATATTTTTAAACTGTTACTGGAAGAATATGAGACTTCAAATTTTTCTGGCCCATTTCTTACTGCAATTTTATGTACTTTTAAGGATCCAAATCTTTCCTCAGAAATGCCCTAATGTTTATATAAGAATCTCAGAGAATTTAATTTCTATAGCATTAGCACAACAGTTGTACTGAGTAAAACTATTTATTCAGCTGTGTCACATAAATTCTTTGAGTTTTCTTCATCTTGAGCTAAGAGTTTTTGGGTGTCATTTCATCAATTTCTTATATTAAGTTATCTACCATTACCTCAAGAAATCTGAGCAATTCTATTATCTACTTCTCATCACCCCTTAGGGAGCGGGATTCACATTTAAAATAATCTAGAATCTGAAATGCAAAAAATCACTGTAGGAAAAGACAGATTATACCTGTTTTAAGAAATTCCAGAGTCTTTCTAACCCATCTCCTAAAAATCTAAGGAAGATATTTTCAATTGTTCTAAACACTTGCTTGTTTCAGCAAAGCTTCCCTCCTCATTCCTCTAGTCCCAAGTGAACAAAGGAGATAATGATTGACTGGTACCTAATTCAACCACCTACACTTATGTGCCTCATATCAACATCTTTTATTAAAGTTATTCAAAATTGGTTTGATTAGAATCCACAGAACCTGATGCTGACTAATTTAGGTAAGAGAATTTATATGATGTCATTAGAAGAATTCATGAAATCAAAGGTATAATGTGGCAGGATCTTGGGCATCTCTATTCTTAGGAACAGTGGAAGTGTCTGTGTTTCTTCTTCTGAGGATGCTGCCATTCAGTTGACTCAGCTCCAGATACATCCAGTTGTCAAAATTCCTAAACATTACTAGCTGTGCATATTATATAAAGATTGCCCAGGGCATCGTTTTATTTTCAGAGGGAAATTCTCTTTTCCTCCCTTATCTAAGCATGAAAAATTGCTTCGGGGCACCAGAGAACAGGAATAAAGCAAACTTCCCTTTGGAGTTCAAAGGGCAGGAGCAGATGTCAGGCAAGGGTCCTCCTCCAGGAAAGTGGAAGACTGCCAGCCCTAGGTTTAACATAGCAACTATCATATTTCTGTCAAATTCAGACTTGGGCTGAATCCAAAGACTCCTTCTGTAATTGAAGTGTTCTGGTGTGGTTCTCTATGTTCTTTGATCTACTTACCATTGGCTGTTCCCTAGCATGCTGCAGACTTCTCCAGCCTCCGTTGGATTGTTTCTAGAGCTATCTATAGGTAAGAGTTGACATTCTCAGTGAAAAACACAAATGGATTAATAGGGATAGGAAATTCAGAGAAATTAATTGCTGGGTCCTAATGGAGCTTTTTGTTTATTGTATTCTTTGTGTTTGTTGTAGCCTAAAATTAGGGTTCCCTTCAATACCTGGTTTTATTTCCTGCATCGGGTCTCTGCCTCGCCACAGCATCCTCTGTGTTTAATGGGTCAGTCAACCTAAGGATAATGGGAAGACAAAATTCTGATGTGCTTAATTGATAGGCAAATTTAATTAGTTCAGACTCTTATTTCTTTTTTTTTTTTTTTTTTTAAAGATTTTATTTATTTATTTGACAGAGGGAAATCACAAGTAGGCAGAGAGGCAGGCAGAGAGAGAGAGGAAGGGAAGCAGGCCCCCTGCTGAGCAGAGAGCCCGATGTGGGACTCGATCCCAGGACCCTGGAATCATGACCTGAGCCGAAGGCAGTGGCTTAACCCACTGAGCCACCCAGGCGTCCCCAGACTCTTATTTCTATAGTGAGTTCTTTCTTTACCTTCTGTTTTTATTTTTGTTTAAAGAAAGGCAGACTCCCACATGTAGTGCCTCATTTGGATGTGTCTGGAGGCTTAGAAACTTGACTACCCTACTTTCTCCTACAAATGAGCCTTGAGAGATTGTTTAGAAGTTCTAGCAGGAAAGCACACCTCTTCCTATACCCTTGACCCAAAGAACGGTCCTCATCTCTCAGGGAAGGTCATTCTCCCTGACCAAGGGCACAGGCAGCTTGAAAAGGAGATATATGAGTACTGAGGGAGGAAAGGGACACCCATATAAGCCAGCCAAATCAGCCAGATCAAACCCAGTGATCAATGGGGTGACAGATGTTGTAGCCAGATTGCCCTCTCATCCTGTCTTGTTTTTTGGGCTTTTTAAAATCAAAATTAGAAGATAATATAAAATGTTTTTCCTTTTCCCCCCTTTTTTTCCCCCAAATTATATTATTCTCTTGATCATTTTTAGGTCATTCCTTAGCTCACAATGATTGGCTTCATGATTTTGTTTATTAACATCTATTTCTGTTTCTGTTTTGAAGATTTCTTTAGCAAGATCAATTGTTCCTATTTTTTACTTTTGTTCACTATTCACTGTGCCCTGATCATACTTTCATGAATTTTTGGAGGTCATTTTACTGCTGCCTGTACTGTAATATTTTAAAACTCTATTGAATATTATTCTTTTTACATTCCCCAATTTATTCACTAACCAATTATCTATTATAGTCTATACTCTTATCACCTATTTTTTCCCAAATTTTCTTAAAGTCAATAGATTTGAGTAAGACTACAAAGTAGATAATCTGTAAATGTCATTTTTATTTCCTTAACCATATTTTTTTATAATTAAAAAAAATTTTTATAAACATATAATGTATTATTAGGTACAGGTTTTTGAATCACCAGGTTTACACAATTCACAGCACTCACCATAGCACATGCCCTCCCGAATGTCCATAACCCCAGCCCCCTCTCCCAAACCCCCTCTGCCCATCAACCCTCAATTTGTTTTGGGACATTAAGAGTCTCTTTTGGTTTGTCTCCCTCCCAATCCCATCTTGTTCCATTTATTCTTTTCCTACCCCCCAAAACCCCACGTTACATCTCCATTTCCTCATATCAGGGAGATCATATGATAACTGTCTTTCTCTGATTGACTTATTTCGCTAAGCACAATACCTTCTAGTTCCATCCACGTCATCGCAAATGGCAAGATTTCATTTCTTTTGATGGCTGCATAGTATTTCATTGTATATATATACCACTTCTTCTTTATCCATTCATCTGTTGATGGACATCTAGGTTCTTTCCATAGTTTGGCTATTGTGGACATTGCTGCTATAAACATTCAGGTGCATGTGCCCCTTTGGATCACTACATTTTTATCTTTAGGGTAAATACCCAGGAGTGCAATTGCTGGGTCATAGGGTAGCTCTATTTTCAACATTTTGAGGAACCTCCATGCTGTTTTCTAGAGTGTTTGCACCAGCTTGCATTCCCACCAACAGTGTAGGAGGGTTCCCCTTTCTCTGCATCCTCACCAGCATCTGTCATTTCCTGACTTGTTAATATTAGCCATTCTGACTGGCATGAGGTGGTATCTCATTGTGGT
Organism: Mustela nigripes; assembly: GCF_022355385.1. Lineage (NCBI taxonomy): Eukaryota > Metazoa > Chordata > Mammalia > Carnivora > Mustelidae > Mustela > Mustela nigripes. The sequence goes on along the minus strand of NC_081563.1, from coordinate 48,184,830 downwards.
CCATATTTTTGTTTTAAAAATGTATCCTTGGCTGGGGCGCCTGGATGACTCAATTGGTAAAGCATTCTGACTCTTGATTTCGATCACCAGGTCCTGGGATTGAGCCCTGTGTCTGGCCCACTCACTCTGCTGGAGATCCTCCCCCTTTCTCTCTGCCCTTCCCCACTCTCTCAACAAATCTTTTAAAAAATATATCTTTGTCTTTTGTCTATGTGACTGATTTTTTTGTTTGTTGCAAAATATTTTAGCAGACCACTCATTGGTATCTTTTCTGTTAATTTTTCCTTGAATAGAGACCCTTTTCATGACTGGCATGTTCTTCCCAGATAGAGTGGATTGACTTATTTCTGCTACTATTTTTTTTTTCTCCCAGATGCTCTTGGAATCCTCCTCTCTGTTGTAAAATCGAAGGCTTTGTAGATAAAATTTTGCATCACCGATGTGTTGACATGTTAATCTATTTGGAGTGAAGTGGGATGGGTTGGAAGAAAGCCCAAGTACTGAGTTCCACTTCAAAAATAATTCATTTTTGACAAGTTTTCTTCTCTCTTCCATGTCTTTCTTCTACCCAATGCACACACTCCATTTCTGTTTGTGTAGGCTTCAAACTCTGGCATTAGCTGTAGCTGTGTTATTGTTTCTTGTATCCCTGTCCACTACAGCTGAGAAGAACCTGGCTATAGAGGGAAAGGCAGTCTGCTGTCCCATTGCTGCAACCTCATACCCATTGTCAGTTTAGAGTGGCTGGTTTGATTCTCACTTGATCCCAGATGGATAAAAACCCTCAATGTTATAACTGGTTCATTTCTTTCATGAGCCTCCCTCTTCCTTACATCCATTTGACCTCCAGATTTTAAAATCTTCTTGGGTTCCTTTCTGGATCATTTCTTGGAACTTCATGGTCCTTTTTTTTTTTTTTTCCCCTCTCAGGAAAACAAAATTTTCTTCTCTTTTGAGATGTATTATCCAGCTTTTTAAAAAATATGGTCTCATATATGCTATATGCAGTAACAATTCTTTGACATTTATGGTACATTGATGGCACCATTTCCTGGGTCTGTTTATTATGCATTTTCTCTCTGCTTTATGTTCCTTTGTTGATCTTAGCATCTATAATGGTGATGGGGGTGAATGTGCTCAAGTTTTCATATCTTATAGAGGTTTCCTGTCTTTCATTTTTTATTGTCTCCTTGCATAATTGCTAATTCTTACAGGGGAAAAAAAAGAAAAAAATTGCATAGAATTTGTGAGGTTTGCTTCTGGCCATCATGCTAGAGCAAGCAACCAGATCTAATCTTCATAATTTGTAGCCAACATTCCCCTTGAGCCTTCGTCAGTCTCTGGAACAAGCCCACATGTTCAGAGATTTATTCTAACACCCACAATCTTACGTCCCATTTCCCCTAGCCATATCTTTTAGGAGTAAGCAGCCACACCAAAGTGTTACTAGAAGAAGCATTTAGTTTTATAGAAGATAGTTAAATTTTAACTGACAAATGAAGTAGATCTTAAAGTATTTAAAAAGTGCTAAAGAAATGTCAGTATATTTAAACTGTGCAAAAAAAAAATAGAAAGAAAGAAAGAAAGAAAATCTATGTATTATAACACTCACTTGGGTTTGCAGTACAAGTGGCTTAAATGTCACAAAAAAATGATGGCCCTACCCCATTTCCATGGTCCATTCTTTTATAAGATGTCTATAGTTCTTCAGTTTGTACCTTGTTGCCTTTTCTGGGAGGGTCTATCCTCTTCACTCCAGGGTTGTCTGGTTGTCTAGCTTGACTCTACAGAAGTAGCTCTTACTTTGATATATGAAAATTACATGGGCAAATATCTTTTTAAGATAAAAATGGAATTAGTTATTTACTTACCTCAAATTACCTAAATGATTCAAATGTTAATAGAGCAACATGTATTTGCTATTTTTAATATTTCAATCATTTTTCTGATATTTTGAGAATCAAATTTGTCCTACCATATTAGTTTGCTAGCACTGCTGTAACAAAACAGTATAGACTGAGAGGTGTAATTTAGTTTTTATATAATTTAGTTTTTAAATAATTCTGGAGGCTAGAAGTTTAAGACCAAGTTGTTGGTAGGGTTAGTTCTTTCTGAGAATCCAGGAAGGAATATTCTGTTCCAGTTCTTTCTCTTTGGCTCTTAAGTGGCAGTTTTTTCGCACTGTCTTCCCTCTGTCCATGTATGTCCATGTCCAAATTTTCCTCCTCTTAAATGGACACTAGTCATATTAGATTAGGGCCCAGCCATATGACCTCATTTTAACTTTAATATTGAGATCTAATCACCTCCTTAAAGACCCTGTCCCTAAATATAGTCAAATCCTGAGGTACTAGCGATTAGGATTTTGTCATATGAAATTTGAAAGGGACACAGTTCAGCTCATAGCACGCTGCTTACTAATTATTTTATACCAGGAAAGATGTCTAGCATATTAATTAATAACAAAGACTGTGGAACCCTTCTGCCAATACTTGGACCCTGGGTCTGATTCTACCTTCTAGCTGGGTACTCAGAGCAAGTTTTTCTATGCTTTCATGAATTCAGGGTTGTAGTTAATTTGTAAGCTTGTTTTAAGATTAATGGCTTAATATATGCAAAATGCTTAGAAAATACATAGAGTATACATTCAGTATGTTTTAGATTTGTCTTTATAGTTAAATAAAGAGAAGGAGATATGGCATATGACGTATACAGCCATCGTGACACTAAATCAGTCAAACACTGATGGAGTACTGGTTACATCAGCTTGCTATTAAAATTATTCTGACAAAAATAACCATTTGAAAAAAGATACATATATGTAAGCAGAGCCATTCTCATCAGTTGTTAGTCAAAAGCACTTCAACTACTAAACAGGCTCTCGTTATGAGTAAGATAGAGTACTTCCTCTGTCTCTCCCACTGGTAGAGCTATAAGCCTGAACAGAACTCATGGGAAAGCTATTTCAGGACGCTAAGAATTAGTAGCAGGCAGATTGGGGAAGAAGAGCAGAATTTGAAATACCACATAGAAGAGATGACTCTGTCTTGTTCCCCCCTTTGGTATTCACTTGCCCAGACTTATGGTTGGGTCAAATCTGGGAGTGCATGTTGTTGAGATCACTCCAGAAGACTTCCTCTAGTTCTGACTTGGGAAATAGCCAAGGGGTTGTCTAATATTCAGAGACGGTGAGGGAAACCCCATATTTTCTTTTCTTCTTCTTTTTTTTTTCTTTTTCCACTCTTTCTCTTGCCAGTTCCCAGACTAACTGACTTGCAGGGATGGTGATGATGACAACAGGGGAAACAAGGCAGTTTGCAGGCACTTAAAACTGAGAGTGAGGCAAACTTCCTTTCCAACTACAGAGTTGTGGTCCCCAAAGGAGGTTAAGGTCAACCACTATTGCTCTACAGAGGGGACAATTTTAATACTTTATTATTAAAAAAAAAAAAAATGGGTGGAGAATTTGACTTATCAATTGGCACCAGAAATTTTCTGAGAGGAAGAATCAAACTTCCATTAAGACTACTATGTTTTAAGATTTATTTATTTATTTGAGAGAGAGTGTGTGTGTGAGTGTGCAGGGGGAGGGGCAGAAGAGCAGACTCCCACCAGAGCAGGGACTTTTTCCCCCCCGTGACCCAGGGGCTCCATTCCACAACCCTGAGATCAAAACCTGAGCTAAAATCAACTGTTGGACACTTAACTGAGTGAGCCACCCCAATGCCTCAAGACCATTTTAAAATAAACTGCTTAAAGTGAAATTAAAACTCTGAGCATCTAAGTTAACTAGCAACCATGATGATTTTTTTTTTTTTAAATGAGAATTAAACAAGTTGGTTGGTCAGAAAGAAGGAGAATAGTGTATAAAATATCTGAGAAGGGAGCAGAAGCAGGAGCATCATTTGGGGAATACTAATTGCTAATATTTAAGCTGTTTGCACTTGAAATATAAATCCATCTTCCTAAACCTTCCAGTGATGTCCCTATAAACGCCTATGTAAGTGGGCTTTATTTCATTTTGGGGTTGTGTAAATTAAGGAAAGGGACAGATTTTCTGTCATTGACAATGATAGCAAGAGAATGAGAGGATCCATAAATTGAATTAATTCACCAAAAATAAGAGCTCAGAGCCAGAGAAGAACATGGGAATGCAAACCTTCTTGGGGTTCTCAGAAATCTTGTGGAAGGCCTTGGGCTTTCCGATATTTGTAAAGAGTCAAATCCATCTTCCAGGTATCGTAAGGCTCTTGTGGCCACAGCTAAGTGGGTGACACCTCAGGGTAGTTGCTCAGTATAACTGGATAGCACTTACGCTTCATTGGTTTCTAATTGTGTGGATTCTTGTCTTCCTTGTGAGTGATTATACAGTGTTTTGAAAGTGTTTCTTCTCGAGCCAGTAATCTCATTACCTCTCTCCTACTGTTAAGAAAACTTATCAAAAAATTGTAAATAAGGCAGATAATATGTGGGCCGCGTGCCTTTTCAAAGTCATGTAGGGGCAAAAGCCTTTTTAAAAATTGCCTAGGGCAATGTATTTACTTCAACATATCGTTTGTTCTTCAAAATGCCTGAACTTGGTGAAGTTACATTTAAGTTGTGAATTTTTTATTTGGTAGACATGAGAAAAATAAAAATCTGTCTGGCAGAAAAAAGATAACCTCAAAATTTATAATCCATTGTCCTGGAGGACATTAATTAGTTTGTATCTAACATGAAAATCTTATCCTAAACATTTCTTTTATAAATTACAAATAGATACTTAGCTCATCATATCTCTCAGAACTAGTCTTAACATCTGACTGGTTCCCTCAGTAATTAATGAGCTGAATAAAATCTTAGACATGTGTTCATTTTTAAAAAGAAAAACTCATGGGATGAGTGAGGTATTAAGATCAGCTTAATAACAGCATGAAGATGACATAGGGAAGGTTGGGCAGTAGAAATTATCCAATTTGAACAATGGGGATAAAGATGAGAAAAAAAAAAAACCTATTAACTCATGGATCCATGGGTAAATACAGTAAGAACTAATGTATGTGTCACTGGGGGTCCAGAAAGAAAGGAAAAAGAGTGCAATGCAGAAAAAAGAAATTGAAAAATTAATGGCAGAAAACTTTCCAAATTTAGATAAAGGAATAAACTCTTAGACTGAGCAATCTTACTGAACCACAAACAGAATAAACAAAGAAGTCCTTTGCATCATAATCAAACTATTGAAAATTGAAGAGAAAGAAAAAAATCTTGAAATCAATGAGAGAGAAATAGTGTATTACCTATAGCGGGATAATGATTTAATGGCAAGAGATTTCTCATAGAGGCTAGGAGGAAGTGTCTTCATATTTGTTAGGGGCTAAAAGAAAACTACTGTCAGCCCCCAAAACTATATTCAGTGAAATTATCCTTCAAAAATAAAAAATGATGTTAAAACTCCTCAAAACTTAGAGAATGTGTGGTCAGCATAAGTTGTAAAATTTTACTATGATAGAATTTCTTTTGACAGAAGAAAAATGATACCAGAAAGAAACTTGGAATAGCAGGATGATGGAAGAACAAGAAAAGTTACAAATATTGATGAAATAAAATAAACTATTATTATATTTTTGAGTTTTTAAAAATATTAAACAAAACATTAGAAAATCACCTGATGAATTTTCAGTGCATGTGAATATAATACATAAGACATTAACATAAGCAGAGAAGGAAAAGGGATTTATATGGTGGTTAAATTTCTACATTCCACTTGAAGTGGTAAAATAAGTAACTTGTTAAAAGTTAAATAGTGTATTTAATGCTGAAGGCAACCACTCAAAATACTATAAAAAGTGTTGTAGTAAATAACACAATTGATTAAATAGTTTTAAAATGTGAAAAATATCTAAAAGAAGGCAGCAAAAGAAAGGCATTGAAATGAAAAACCATGTCAATATAGAGGAAAGATATAATAAAACAACAAATCTAAATTCAAACTTAATAGCAAGTAATTAAATGTCATGGGTCAGACCACATTAATTAAACAAAAACAAAAACAACCAAACAAATAAAAAACTATTATTTTCAGAATGGATATACTACTACTATGACTCAACTATATACTTCTGAAAAGAAACTCACTTCAAATACTCCCAATGTTCATAGCAGCAATGTCCATAATCACCAAATGGTGGAAAGAGCCAAGATGCCCTTCAACAGATGAATGGATAAAGAAGATATGGCCCATATATACAATAGAATATTACACAGCCATCAGAAAGGATGAATCCCCAACTTTTATATCTACATGGATGGGATTGGAGGAGATTATGCTGAGTGAAATAAGTCAAGCAGAGAAAGTCAATTATCATATGGTTTCACTTACTTGTGGAGTATAAGGAATAACATGGAAGACATTAGGAGATGGAAAGGAAAAGTGAACTGGGGGAAATTGGAAGGGGAGAAGAAGCATGAGAGACTGTGGACTCTGAGAAACAAACCGAGGGTTTTGGAGGGGAGGTGGGTGGGGGGATAGGTGAGCCTGGTGGTAGGTATTAAGGAGGGCATGTATTTCATGGAAAACTGGGTGTGGTGCATAAACGATGAATCTTGGAACACTGGAAAAATTAAATTAAATAAAAAAAAACAAATATAATGATAACTAGATTAAAAGTAAAAGAATAGCAAAAAACCTACTGAGTAAATACGTATCAAAAGAAAACTGGAAGACTTAGATTAATATCAACCAATTTGACCTAAGAACAAAAATTTACCAGAAATAAAGAGGGATGTTGCATGATGATGAGAGGGCAAATTCGCCAAGGAGACATAACAATCCTAAAAGTGTATGTACCTCACATTAAAGTTTCAAAATATATGAAATAAATACTGAGAGAACTTATAGGATCAATAGACAAATCCATAACTACAGTTATAGAGTTGAAGACTCTGCTTTCAGTAATAGATAGACATAAAATCAGTAAGAATGTAACAGAACTGTATTGAACACTATATCTGAAACTAATGTACTATATGTTGGCTATTTGAATATAAATTAAAAAAAAAAGAATATACCAGAACTGAACTACATTGTGAACCAACTGGGTCTGATTGGGATTTATAGAATACTCAACTCAACAACAACAAAATACATATTCCTTCTGAGTGTGCAATGGAACAGACACTAAAACCATATTCTGGATAATGTTACAAACTTACTCAAAAGTTTGAAATCATGCATGACCATAATGGAATTAAGCTAGGAATCAGTAAGAAAAAGATAAAGGGACAGTCTCCAAACATTTGGAATTTAAATTATACACTTCTAAAAAATATACATGTCAAGGAGACATCTCAAGGGAAATTAGAAAATATTTTGAACTGAATAAAAACACAGCATATCAAAATTTGTGGGATGAAACTGAAAGAGTGTTAAAGGAAACTTTGTATCATAAAATACTAATATTAAAAAAGAATATTTTTCTTATTCTGTCTAGCTTATTTTAGTTAGCACAATGATCTCAAGGCCCCTTCTTATTGTGGCAAATGGCAGGATTTTCTTCTTTTTTATGCTTGAATAATATTCCATTATATGTATATATCTATGTTCGTATATATGTATCATTATATCTATGTATCTGTCTATCTATCTATCCACATATATAGAGAATGGATGCTAGGAACTTGGCAAGTGTTTTTTTAGAAAACCCATCTACTACAAAATCTCTTCACATGTATATCTGAAAATCTATTTGAAACAGTCCAGTTCCTCAAAAAACATAAACAATCAAACCCACTCTAGATAAAATAAATATTTTGAAGAGTCCTAAAACTAATAAATATATTAAATAGTAGTTCAAAACTTTTAAACAACAACAACAACAAAAAAGAAATCTCCAGACCAGAAGGTTACACTCAAAAATTCTACCAAACATTTCAAGTAATAACACCAATTCTTGACAAGGAGAGCCAGACCAAATCTACAACCATTTCTAGCCAACAGAGGAGGAGGGAATGCTACCCAACATAGTTTACAAGGCTAGCAGTACCCTATACCAAAACCAGATAAAGATTTGTAAAACTTGTGGCATGTTAAGCAAAACTTTTTTGTTGCTATAGAGTTAGAGTTTTCGGAACAATTTTGTTCTCTGTGGATTGGGATGCTTGGCCATAAGCAACCCTTGGGTAATTAATTACAACTGAATAGATAGTGAGGTAACTGGAGAGATTTATGATGCTCAGGACCTAGAATATATCTTCTAGGTCATAGAAACCAAAGATATGGTGAGGTTGAAGGGGTTGGGCAGGAAGGCATTTCTGGCCCTTAGAGATCATATTTACATTCTGAAAGGTTACAGTGAGAACCCAGAATCCATTTCATCCCATCTTCAGAGGGCAAAGTTTTTTCCTCCTGTCTTTTTGTAAGATAGATAAAGGCAGTTACCTCTTTCTCCTGAATATAAGCAAAGAAAATTCTTTTTTTTTTTTCTGTTTCTCATATGAGACACAGATTTCATATGCATAGTAGATTTGGTCTGGCTCTCCTTGTGTTGCCACAGGGTAAAAACTGAAATGCCAAAATCCATGTGGTTATTTGTTTTTTTAGAAAAAAAAATCATTTGCCCTTAATCTAGAGTATTTCTTGTGCATTTTTTTTTAAGATTTTATTTATTTGTCAGAGAGAGAGAGTGTGCACAGGAGACAGAATGGCAGGCAGAGGCAGAGGGAGAAGCAAGCTCCCTGCTGAGCAAGGAGCCCAAAGCGGGACTCGATCCCAGGACGCAGGGATCATGACCTGAGCTGAAGGCAGCCGCTCAACCAACTGAGCCACCCAAGCATCCCTCTTGTGCATTTTTTAAAAAATTTTTATTTATTTATTTGACAGATCACAAGTAGGGAGAGAGGCAGGCAGAGAGAGAGAGAGAGAGGAGGAAGCAGGCTCCCCACTGAGCAGAGAGCCCGATGCGGGGCTCGATCCCAGAACCCTGGGATCATGACCTGAGCTGAAGGCAGAGGCTTTAACCCACTGAGCCACCCAGGCGCCGCCTCTCTTATGCATGTTTATGATAGAAATAATTAAGGTGACTGTTAAATCCTAACACAGAGGAAAGAATGCTCAGGTAGGTCTCAGGCTGGCATTTCATTGTTCTAGAGAGGAATCAGCATGTGTCACTTCTGCTTACTGTTCTATGGCTGGAACAAGTTATGTGGCCCTTAGCAAACACAGTGAGGACCAAGAAGTATTCTACTGTCATGTATCTGAAAGAGGAAGATTACAGATTTATTTACTTAATAGTATTGATTTTTATCAGTTCTTTTTTTATAAGGCAAAATGACAGGTCAAATTAATTGCTATCAACTTCCACAAATGAATTCATTCAAAAAAATCTAAAACAATATTTACTGAAAAATAATGCATGTTTCACCATATACTATAAAGTTACTAATGAGGTCAATATAACTTCTACATGATATTGTTGAAAAATACAGTTGCTTTGAGTGGTCAGATTCTTACAATGAAGCTCTTTGCCAAGCCATGGTAATTGAGTTGAACGCAATAGTTCAACTATTTTGTCTCCCCTACACTCTGGGACATTTTGTTAATGTGCTGTGAGATTTTGAAATGTTTATGACTGGAGAATGGGGCTCCTGGTATCTGCTGGGTACGTGGTGGGCAGAGGGAAATGATGCTATTAAACATTTTATAGTTACAAGACAACCCCTCACAATAAAGAATTACCTGTGTGAAGTGTAAGTAGTGCTGATGTTGAAGAACAGTGGTCTAAGGTCCAGAAGGGAATGACCCATTCACTTGCCTTCACTTTTTCCATAAAAATACTTGTATTTTTTTGGTAGTAAATTTATTTATTTATTTATTTAACATATATTATTTGCTCCGGGGTACAGGTCTGTGAAGCATCAGTCTTCCACACACGCGCACACACAAAGACAGGGCGGCTTTTAGTGCCAAAAGCAAGCTGGCTTCTAATCTGAACCATGAGTCACTGAGCAAGTTAAGTACTGTGAGACTCCATTTCCTCACCTGTGAAAACAACAGCAAAAACAACAACAAAGAAGAGAATATTAGAGAATTGTTATGAATCTGAGTGAAAATGTTATGTTGTCCCTGCCTAGTTTATAGCAAGTACTCTATAAATTACAGACCTCTTCCCTTTTCTGTAACTAAACAAGAAACCTATTTTATAGTGGAAAATTATCATACTAAAAAAATTAGAGGTCATGAAACAGAAAAAAAAATTAATGGTATTGGTTTGTGTTTGGATACAATTAAAAATGTAAAGTTGCAAAAAAAATTTGTATTTCTAAAGTATAAATGGAAGTAAAACTATGCTAACAACTTTTACGCAATACTATGTTTTCAAGACCAAACTGAAAACATACACATGGACCCAAATTTATGTGATATCTGACTTACTTAAGGAGAATTTCCTTTGCTGGTCACAACCTAGGACACAGAACCTATTAGATGATCACTGAATACCATATAGCTCCTTTTGATAGTATTCCCTACAATGGTCGGGAGAAATAGCCTGTCATGGCAGCCACTTCCCTCATAAGGACCATTATGACAATTTATTTGATGATAAAAAAAGTCCATCGAACCTCACTTGTTTCAGGAAATTACTGCTTTCAGAAAACCCTCTGCTCCTAACACTGAATGATCCTTCCTCTTTTGAAATACTCAAACTGCTTAATTAATCTGAGCAAGGACCTTTACCTTGCTGAGGTAAAGCTGAGCAAGGACCTCCAGATGTGCCTGAAGACCAATTAGAAACTTTGCCTGGTTCAAAAAATCCCACCTTAGTAGAGTACTTGCCAATCAGAACCTGTCCAAATATGCCAGCTTTTTTTCACTCTTTCTCACACCTTTGAGCCATGCAAAAATGAAAGTGATAGCAGATGGAGTCCCTTCCATAAGTTCATGAATAAATGGACTTTATTAATTTTTGCCTTGGACTTAATTTGGTCTTTGCCAGGAATTAGATCACTAACTGTGAAATTATTCACTTATTGCCAATAACCCTTGATAGTTGGAATGTCTGTCTTGCTCATAACTGTACCAGTTTCTTTGGAGAGAACATTCGCTTCTAAGTGTTTTTTGACTAAGTTTTGATATACTTTTAAAATCCTGCTCAGGAAAACAAGTTTCTTTCCCGTTAGGATAATCTGGCCAATTCAGTAAATTTACAGATAAGGGTATCAGGTTAAGAATTTTTTTACCCAGGAAGACCAAGTCTAAATTAAGTAAACAGAAGGTACAAGTAGTAGGAAAAGTGATACAACAAATTTCATTAAGTGCATTAATTTCCCTGTAGTTAGCCATGATATGTTTTCATGAAAATTGTAGACCCAAAAATATGGCTCAAAGAGTTTTAAAATTTAGTTACACAGATCAAAAAATATTTCAGGCAAAGAATATACAAAGGCATATAATAAATGTGTTTTCAGTGTCATAACAACCATGTTTATATGTAAAGGGTAAATACAAAGTATAAAGGAGATAAAGATGGCTAGTCAAGAAAAAGTCAAATAGCAGATAGCCTTAAACTTGTGATTTTATACTTGCTTTATTGACCAATGTCAAATTAGCATTTTATATTTTATTACCAGATCAGGATATTAAAGGAGCCTAGGATTGAGATTTAATAAGCAAATTTTATTTTTGCCCCATTAATTTTGTTATTTTGTGGTAATCAATAGGACCATTCAGAAGTATTCTGGTTCTTTTCCTTTTAGGTATAACCTAGAGTTATACTTTCTTCTTTTTGCCTGTTTGTTTGTTTTTATGGCCATATTACTTAATTTGGCTAATGAAATGTGACCAGCAACCAGACATAATTCTTTTAAGAGTTATAGGGACACCTGGGTGGCTCAGTAGTTTAAGTAAGCATCTGCTTTCAGCTCAAGTCATGATCCCAGGATCTTGGGATTGAGTCCCACATCAGGCTCCCTGTTCATCAGGGAGTCTGCTTCTTCCTCTGCCTACCTATCACCCTGCTTGTGCATTCTCTCCCTCGCTTTTGCTCTTGATCTGGCAAATAAATAAATAAATTCTTAAAAAAGAGAGATAGATAATTCACTAGGTTCCTTCTCCCTGCCTTAGAGATCATGGAAGCAAATATAACAATGAATTAATCAGTTTGAGTCCCTGAGTGGCAATAATAAAGCTGTTCTGATTATCTGCATTGAATAAATATCATAAACATGAAGGGAAGTTTTCTTGGGGACCGTACTGAGATGTGGATTATTGGTTACTGTAGCATGACCAAGCCTATCCTTACTCTTGTTTCTGCCTAATGCAATCCACTTCTTCACAAGGTAAAAGGAATACAAAGCAGCTCTGAGAAATGAAATGTATCTTCCATTTCTTATAATGGTAATGGCTTTAAGGTGTCACCTCAGTGAAATGTAATAGGGAAGTAGCAATTTAAGTATGTCCCCATATCAATCAATAAGAATAGACAGTCCTATTTAGGAATGAGAGATGTAACCTGAGGACTTTAAGAATAGCTTCTACTTGGGAAAAGCATAGAAGTCCTCTTATAGAATCATCATAGATTCAAAAATAAAATCTATGTAGACATACAAATGGTTTCATTTTGTTCTCCTTTGTTTTTGTTTTGTTTTAATGTGAATCTTGAAGACTAAAGAAGTAAGTAAAATTAAGAAAACCATTTACAGATTCCAATGAGAAAAATAACAGAAAATACAATCAATATGTGATGTAGAAGTACATAATCTGTTGGATTAAAATATACTTTTAATGTAGACTTGGGAAATCATAGTTCAAGTATAGTTCAAGTAACTGGAAGCTTTTCTATGAAAAAGAACAGAAGAATTGGCTATCAAGTTGGATTGAAATATAAGAGAAGGCAGAGCATAAATTTAGTAGTATAAAATATTTAGAAGCTGGTCAAATATGATAAAATAGTAGCTGGTTTAGGAATAACTGTAAAAGAAGGTAATAATACACCTATAATTATTGCACAGATATCTCATAAAAATCGGTGTGTTTTTACTAGACTTTGTAACTGGTAAAATAAAGATGCTACAGGGCTTCTTGTTTGGAACTACCATCACTCATGTAGAATATATAGATTCAATAGTTTGTTGAGATGAAGGAACTAAGAAACTAATGTTGAGATTTGTTGTTTAATTATTATTTGGACAGTCAAATTTAGGCATATAATTTTCGTAAAGGTGGCAAATTCAGATAATTCCTTCTAGGTAGCAAGTGTAAATAGATTCCATATAGGATATAGCAGATAATATACCCCATTTAAAAACAAGATCACATGGGAGGAGTCAAGATGGTGGAGAAGTAGCAGGCTGAGACTACTTCAGCTAGCAGGAGATCAGCTAGAAAGCTTAACTAAAGATTGCAAACACCTGCAAATCCATCGGCAGATCGAAGAGAAGAAGAACAGCAATTCTGGAAACAGAAAAACAACCACTTTCTGAAAGGTAGGACTGGCGGAGACGTGAATCCAAAGCGACGGGAAGATAGACCCCTGGGGGAGGGGCTGGCACCTGGCAAGCGGTGGAGCAATGAAGCACAAAATCAGGACTCTTAAAAGTCTGTTCCACTGAGGGACATCACTCCAGAGGCTAAACCGGGGTGAAGCCCATGTGGGGTCAGCATGGCCTCAGGTCCTGCAGGGTCACAGAAGGATGGGGGTGTCTGAGTGTCACATAGCTTGCGGGTATTGGAACGGGAAAACCGGCTATAGAGACAGAGCCGACAGTAAGCTCATAGCTCCGTGTTACCTTGAACCAGCCACAGGCTCGGTGAGCTCAGAGCGTGCCCGGAGGTCAGGCAGACGGGTGTAACTGGGTGCTGTTCTCTGAGAGCGCACTGAGGAGTGGGGCCTCGGGCTCTTGGCTCCTCTGGGCCGGAGACCAGGAGGCGGCCATTTGTATTCCCATCCTCTGGAACTCTACGGATAGCGCTCAGGGAACAAAAGCTCCTGAAAGCAAACCCAAGTGGATTACTCAGCCCGGCCCCTGGTAAGGGCAGTGCAATTCCACCTGGGGCAAAGACACTTGAGAATCACTACACCAGGCCCCTCCCCCAGAAGATCAAGGAGAAATCCAGCCAAGACCAAGTTCACCTACCAAGGAGTGTGGTTTCAATACCAAGGAGAGCAGCAGAATTCCAAAGGAGGAGAAAGCAAAGCATGGAACTCATGGCTTTCTCCCTGTGATTTTTTTTTAGTCTTGCAGTTAATATAATTTTTTCTTTTACATTTTTTTTCCCTCACCTTCTGGTAAAGTTTATTTTTAAGTTTTACCCTTTTCTTTTTTAACGTTTTTTAACTAGTATATCTAATATATATATTTTTTCTTTTTTATATTTTTCTTTATTCGATTTCTTTTTTTAAAATTCTTTTCTTTCCTTTCTTCCTTTTTGAACCTCTTTTTATCCCCTTTTCCCCCCTCACGATTTGGGATCTCTTCTGATTTGGTTAAAGCATATTTTCCTGGGGTTGTTGCCACCCTTTTAGTATTTTAATTGCTCCTTCATAACTCTAATCTGGAAAAAATGACAAGACGGAAAAATTCACCACAAAAAAAAGAACATAAGGCAGTACCGAAGGCTAGGGACCTAATCAATACAGACATTGGTAATATGTCAGATCTAGAGTTCAGAATGACAATTCTCAAGGTTCTAGCCAGGCTCGAAAAAGGCATGGAAGATATTAGAGAAACCTCTTGGGAGATATAAAAGCCCTTTCTAGAGAAATAAAAGAACTAAAATCTAACCAAGTTGAAATCAAAAAAGCTATTAATGAGGTGCAATCAAAAATGGAGGCTCTCACTGCTAGGATAAATGAGGCAGAAGAAAGAATTAGTGATATAGAAGACCAAATGACAGAGAATAAGGAATCTGAGCAAAAGAGGGACAAAAAGCTACTGGACCACAAAGGGAGAATTCAAGAGATAAGTGACACCATAAGATGAAACAACATTAGAATAATTGGGATTCCAGAAGAAGAAGAAAGAGAGAGGGGAGCAGAAGGTATACTGGAGAGAATTATTGGGGAAATTCTCCCCAAT
>NC_081563.1:48169041-48169679 GCF_022355385.1 Mustela nigripes | reverse complement strand
TCAAGAGATAAGTGACACCATAAGATGAAACAACATTAGAATAATTGGGATTCCAGAAGAAGAAGAAAGAGAGAGGGGAGCAGAAGGTATACTGGAGAGAATTATTGGGGAGAATTTCCCCAATATGGCAAAGGGAACGAGCATCCAAATTCAGGAGGTTCAGAGAACGCCCCTCAAAATCAATAAGAATAGGCCCACACCCTGTCACCTAATAGTAATATTTACAAGTCTCAGTGACAAAGAGAAAATCCTGAAAGCAGCCCGGGAAAAGAAGTCTGTAACATACAATGGTAAAAATATTAGATTGGCAGCTGACTTATCCACAGAGACCTGGCAGGCCAGAAATAGCTGGCATGATATTATCAGAGCACTAAACGAGAAAAACGTGCAGCCAAGAATACTATATCCAGCTAGGCTATCATTGAAAATAGAAGGAGAGATTAAAAGCTTCCAGGACAAACAAAAACTGAAAGAATTTGCAAACACCAAACCAGATCTACAGGAAATATTGAAAGGGGCCCTCTAAGCAAAGAGGGAGCCTACAAGTGGTAGGTCAGAAAGGTACAGAGACCATATACAGTAACAGTCACGTTACAGGCAATACAATGGAACTAAATTCATATCTCTCAATAGTTACC
>NC_081563.1:48136447-48164041 GCF_022355385.1 Mustela nigripes | reverse complement strand
TGGGATTATGGACATTGGGGAGGGTATGTGCTTTGGTGAGTGCTGTGAAGTGTGTAAACCTGACAATTCACAGACATGGGGATAAATATATATGTTTATAAAAAATAAAAAATTAAAAAAAAATTAACGACAAAAACTCCAAAGGGAAAAAAAAAACAACCCACAATCAAGCATTTTTTTTTAAAGATTTTATTTATGTATTTGACAGATAGCGAGGGAGATCACAAGCCGGCAAAGAGGCAGGCAGAGACGGAGAGGGAAGCAGTCTCCCTGCTGAGCAGAGAGCCTGATATGGGACTCCATCCCAGGACTCTGAGATCATGACCTGAGCCTAAGGCAGAGGATTTAACCCACTGAGCCACCCAGGAACCCCCACAATCAAGCATTTAAGAAAACAGTAAATCAAATCATCTGCAAATACTTTGAAAACTACACACTTTCCAACTCATTTTATAACAAAAAAAGCCTGACAATAATTTTGTAAGTATAGAAATCACAGGCTGAATAAAGACAAAATAATCCTTAACAAAATGGTAGCAAATTTAGTAATATAAAAAAGGATAATATACCACAAACAAGAGGCATTTATCCCAGGAATACTAGGCTCATTTAACTTTCAAAAACCTGACACATTAAAAGAAAAAAAGGAATAAAAGAAGATCACATGAATATCTACATAGATGCAGATAAAGCATTTAACAAAATTTAGTATCTTTTCATGATAAACACTGAGCAAAATATAAATAGCACGAACCTAGTCAAGGGAATCTGTATGAAATACAGAGCAAACAGGACACTTAGTTCCTGAAGTCCTGGAAGCTTAGACCTAGGATCAAGAGCATGGTAAAGTCAAATACTCTTATCACTACCAATTAACACTGTACTGATAAAAAAAGGAAAAGACAAAAAGGCATGCAAATGGAAGAAAGAAAAACAAAATTGTCTATTATTTGTAGACTCCATGAATACATGGAAAATTCAAAGGGTCCAGAAAATTATCAGAATTAAATGAATTTAGTATGGCTAGAGCACACAGAAGTCAGTTGTATTTCTAATAAGCATTAGAAATGAAGCTTAAAGCGGGGTGCCTGGGTAGCTCCGTTGATTAAGCATCCAGCTCTTGATTTCAGCTCAGGTCATGCTCTGAGACTGTGAGATGGAACCCCCAGTTGAGCTCCAGCTGGGCATGGAGCCTGCTTATGATTCTCTCTCTCCCTGTCCCTCTGCCCCTCCCCCATGCTCTCCTTAAAAAAAAAAAAAGAACAAAACTTAAAGAAACAATACAATTATAATAGCACTTAGAATATGAAATATTTAGGAATAATTCCTTTAAACATGTGTAATAAATTTATACTGACTATCACAAAATTTTGCTAAGATAAAGAAGATACAAATAAATGGAGAGATGATTTTTTTTTTCTAATCGGAAGACTCTTGTTAAGGTGTCATTTTTTGTTTAGCTAACAGTGCTAACAGAGTCTTTCCAAACTGATCGATAAATATGATGCAAATTCAACCAAAATCCCAGCAGATATTTTCCATAAAATTGCCAAGGTCTTACTAACATTTCGCAGTTTGAAAGAATTTAGAATAGTTAAAATAGTTTTGTGAAACAAGAACAAAATCAGACATTTACATTAACTGATTTAAAGGTAACTATAAATCTAGGCCAAGCAAGGCAATGTGATTTTGGCAAAGGATGAAAATGTAGATCAAGGGAAGAGAAAAATGTAAGAGGTAGTCCTACACATAAATTTGTTCATAGATATTTTAGAAATATGTGAAAGAAACTCACTGGGTAATTTCAAAATATGGTGTTGAAAACCCGGCTATGCATATGGAAAAAAATGACTTCCACTTTTAATACCATGCACA
Organism: Mustela nigripes; assembly: GCF_022355385.1. NCBI lineage: Eukaryota > Metazoa > Chordata > Mammalia > Carnivora > Mustelidae > Mustela > Mustela nigripes. The sequence goes on along the minus strand of NC_081563.1, from coordinate 48,162,166 downwards.
AAACTTAAAATAAATCATAGGCCTGAACATAAATACTAAATAAATAAATAAAACTTTTGGAAGAAGCCTTAGGAGAAAATCTTTGCCACTCAGCATAGTCAGACATTTCTTAGGTAGTATGCAAAAAGCATGAACCAAAAAAGGTAGTAAATTGGAATTTATTACAATTAAAACTCTAGCTTTTTGAAAGAGACCGTTAAGAAAATGAAAAGTTAAACCACAGACTAGTAAGAAGTATTTGCAACACATTTATTTGACAAAGATGTTACATACAGATTTAATTTTTAAAACTCATTCAATAATTAGAAGATAGAATTTTCAAAAATGGCAAACAGTTTTGACACTTCAAAAAAGGAGATATATGAATGGCCAATGAGCATATAAAAATACTCAACATCGTTGATCATGCAAAAAGCATAAACTAAAATACATTGAGATATCTGTCTGTGCCCAGTAGAATAATTAAATACTGACAATGCCAACTGTTGGTGCGGATGTGTAGCAAACGGAATTATCATTCATTGCTGGTAAGGTTGTTAAATTGCCCAACCATTCTGGAAAGCAGTTTGACAGTTTTATTTTTTTTTTAAATAAAGTTAAACTACATGTATTATGTAACAGCAATTCCATGAAAATATATGTCCAAACAAAGACTTTCACCGGAATGTTCATAGATGCTTTACTCATAGAACTCCAGACTAGAAACAACGCATGTAGTCATCAAGAACTGAACTGATGGGGGCACCTGGGTAGCTCAGTGGGTTAAGCCTCTGCCTTCGGCTCAGGTCATGATCTCAGGGTCTTGGGATCGAGCCCCATATCGGGATTTTAGCAGGGAGCCTGCCTCCCCCCCTCTCTCTGCACCTGCCTCTCTGCCTACTTGTGATCTCTGTCAAATAAATAAATAAAATCTTTAAAAAAAAAGAATTGATGAATAAATTGTGGTGTATCTATAAAATGGAATACTACATCAATTAAAGGGAACAGACTACTTGTTCTAAGCAACAACATGGACCCACAAGATTTCATATACTGTATGATTCCATTTATATAACATTTTAAAAGAGAAATAATTAAGCCAGTTGGTGGTTGCTTGGGGCCAGAGGTGAGCAGTGTTTTCTGAAAAGGGAACTTTGCAGAGTGATAGATAAGTTCTAGATAGTGATCCTGTTACATGATTGCAGAGTGATAGATAAGTTCTAGATAGTGATCCTGTTACATGATTGTATGCATTGGTCAAGACTCATCAGCTCTCTCTTTGTGGCATCTTCTCTAAGAGTGAAGACAGTTCTCAGCAATGAGACTCAGAAGGAATGGACACATTGTTACTGCGAAGAGCCCCAGAGCAACCCCATAAAGGGACAGCAATCACATCATTGTAGAACTCAGTATCCTTGGAAAGAATAAGAAGAGGCTCCGAGTTGACAAACGGTCAATGGAATAGAAAAGAACCGGCTACTGCTCACACTATCTGCAGTCACATACGGAACATGATCAGGGCATTGCACTGGGCTTTCTTTACAAAATGAGGTCTATGTATGCTCGTTTCCCCATCAGTGTTGTTATTCAGGAGAATGGTTCTGCTGTTGAAATTAAAATTTCCTGGGTGAAAAGTACATCGATAGGGGTCAGGTGAGGCCAGGTGTTGCTTGTTCAGTATCTCAAGCCCAGAAAGATGAGTTAATTCTTGAAGAAAATGACATTGGAATTTGTATCAAACTCAGCTGCTTTAATTCAGCAAGCCACGATGGTTAAAAAATAAGGATATCAGAAAATGTTTGGAATCTGTGTTGCTGAAAAATGAAAAGTCCAGCAGGCTGATGAATAAGGTCTAAGTTGTCCAGCTACTGAAACAGCAAGATGCCAGGTGATTTTTCACACTTATTTGTGATAATTTAAAGATGCAGTGAAGGTTGTATTGATTTGGGGGGAAAAAACAAACCTCATCAAACTGTACACTTACATAGATTCATTATACAAATTATATCTCAACATATTTTTAATTAATTATTTAAGGTTTTATTTATTTATTTGACAGAGAGAGAGAGATCACAGGTAGGCAGAAAGGCAAGCAGAGAAAGAGAGGGGGGAGTAGGCTCCCTGCTGAGCAGAGAGCCCGATGTGGGGCTCAATCCCGGGACCCTGAGATCATGACTTGAGCCGAAGGCAGAGGCTTAACCCACTGAGCCACCCAAGGCTCCCAACATATTTGATTTTTAAAATATGTACATTTCTTGAGTTCCTGAGATCCTTTCTTGACCAGTCTTAATCTTGTCACTCCTTTCCTGTTTCTGATTTATGCATATTCTATTAACCTCTCAGATCATCCAATACATTTCCATCTTCAAAATTTTGTTTTATTTATGTCTCCACTCACTGGCCATTCTTCAGTTTTTCAGTTCAGTTCTTTAAGAAGGCTTGTCTTTAAAAGCCTTATTTTGGAAAGTCAAGTATGGTAGCCAATGGCTTCAGTTTTAATTTTGAGATACTGGATTTTAAGAAAATAGAGGCTCATACACCAAGTTGGTAGTTTGGAAGAATTCATTTAAAAAGTTCTTGAGACATTTATACTATGTGACTTATAGGAAGTAGTTTGATTATTTTTCACTGCTTCAAACTTTTCATGCACACCAGAATCACCTGGAGAACATGTTACAGTGAAGGTGGTCTGAGGTAGGTTCTGACGTGTTGGTTTTTGGTTTTTAACAAGTTTCCCAGGCGATGTGGATGCAGCTGGCTTTCTGAGCATGCTTTCATTTGGCCTGTTTTGGGGTGGAAAGTGCATGTGTGAACGGCAGTCATGAAGGCGAGGGTGTACGGTGTTCCCCAAATTCATACTGCAGCTCTGTCATTTTCAAGTTGGGATAAATTGGTAAATCATTTAAGCTTTGAATATCAGCTTCCTTTTTCATGAGAAAAAATATCATAACTCTTCTTGTTATATTATTATTACTAAAAATGATTATTCCTGTGGTTTGCTGTACTGATTAAAGGTGTAATGTTTGTTAGGCACCTGGAACTGTACCAAGCCTATGGTGCCCATTAGATGTTACTTCCTTCCTTCTGCAGTTTCTTTTGAAGACTGCATATGAATTCTTAAACCTTGTGCAGATAGTATCTACATTAAAAAAGAGTATTTTATTTTTAAATAATTAGCCATAAATTTCAAGTTCTGGAAAATAAGTGTTTGTGTTTTTCTGTCAGCTGTAACTGTTATCTGTTTTGCCGTGAGGAGAGAATTTTTGTGATGTGAAAGGCCAACATTTAGGCTAGGGCATGACTAAAATTCCTTTCCTCTCCTTTCCTTTCCTTTTCCTCCCTCTCTCTTACCCTCTCTCCTCCCTCCCCCCCCTCCTTCCCTCCCGCCATTCACCTTCCTTTATTAACAAGTCTAAATAATGACTTGAACTGGGATATAAGCCTCCTTGTGTCCTACTTTTTATAACTATAGTGAAGATTGAATGATCAGGGCACCTTTCTATTTTTGGTGGCATACCTACCCAGCTAAGGACCTCTCTTTAGGTATGGGTCAGGCCCTAAAAAAACAATTCATTTAGAGTATTTCATCTATGCCGCATAATTAGGTGTATTGAAACCCACTAAAGTGATTCTTCACCTCCAGAAAGTGAGTTTATAGTAGAGTTATGAATTCATCCTAAATTTCTCAATTCAGACTTTCCCTTGGCTTCTAAACTCTTTTTTAAATCCTAGGGCAGAATATTGTTGCCATTTCTAAGCCCAGATTTCATTTCAGTCACCCTCAGGTGCTTGTTCATTTCCTATTTATTATTATTTGTTTTAGATTCAGACTTATTTTTCAGAATCCCCGATCCACACACACTATACCAGTCAAGTTCATCTCTCATCAGTCACTCTGCACACATCTTTTCTCTCACCTCCCTGCTTTGAGTCATGCAGTTCCCCCAGCCTGGGACGATCTTTTCTGACAGTTTAAATTCTTCCCATTACCCAAGACCCTATTCAATCTCCACATTTCCTCTAGGAAACTTTCTTCAATTACTCTAACCTCTGAACTCCTGCTGTATTTATAGACAGATCACGTGCAGCACTCTAATTACAGACAGAATGTCAGAGCTGGAAGGGACCTTAGAAATCACAGAAAAGGAAACAGGGCACAGGATGCAGTCTGGAAAAAGAGGAAGGACATGATCTAAGAGTGTGGGTAGAGAGAAGATTTGGATGTGACACTGGTACTTTTTGGGATGGTAATGGTAAGAGGGCAAGAGCCAGAGACCTAGATGGGATTCAGCGTTGATAAGAGTATTCAAGTTTAGCCTCATACAGGAGGGAAAATGAGATTGATAAGCTAAGCACAGATGTGCTAGTGTGTTGGAGAGGAGCACCTAGGTCGGGTGCTCACCTGCATGCATTGCCAGATTCAGCAACTCTCTAGAACACTGGTCTTTCCTTCCTCTAGAGTTACAGGTTCAGAATTACGCAACAGCAGAAGGCAATGAGATGCAAACTCACTGGACATGTTTACTCTTTCAAAAAAAGACCGTATTTCACAGCTGGGTTTTTTCAAGTTAATCATTCCAGTTTGTCAGCCAATATTTATTGATAGATGATTGGAATATAACCAAATATAAAAAGCTGTAGGAGTGGAATTTCAAGTACAGGGAAAATCCATGGAAGATAACATCTTTTGGTGCAAAGAAAGACAGTGAGGCTAGCTCAGACTTAATGAGGATTCCATCAGCATGATGTTGAGAAGGACACCCAGGGACTTGGAATGTATTTTTTAGATCAATGGAAATCCATTGAATGGAATAAGAGTAAGAGTGATAGAGATAAAAATCCATTTTATTCTGTGTGGACTATGAATTAAAGGGGGCTAAGTAGGGCTATCGTTAATCCAGTACAAGTGAAATGACATTCGACTTTCTGGACCCAAAACACATTTTCTTCTGGTTTCTCCGTCACTTTGCTGGGTTTCTTCCCACCTCCCCAGTGCCATATTCTCAGTCTGCTTTCTGAGTGCTCACCCTGTACCAATTATGTTTAGGATTATGTTTCCTTCTCTAGCTCTACTCTTTCTTTAGGTGACACTATTCATTTCTAAGATTTAAAATGATAGAAATGAAATTTTAAAATTATTTACATGCTAAAGATTCACTATTTGATATCACTACACTTGGATTTACCTGAGTACAAATCAGTTATGCATACACCTGTCTCATTAACATAATTGGTTAAAAATTTCTATAGATGTCATAATCTTTGATGTCACTTCTCCAAACGTGTGGTACCCTTATCATTTCAGTAACAACACTGCCATCCAACATAAGCAGAAAACAAAAAAGTTATCTTTGATTTCTCCCAATTCTTTGTTCTTCATATCTAATAAGTCAGCAACCATAGCTCTAAAATATATCTTCATTCTGTCTGTGTTTCTCTATCTTCTCTGAAGTAAGTTCCCCTTATATTTCTCCCATAGAGATTCAACAGCTTCATACTTGGCTCTTCTGTAATACAGCTTCCCCTATGGCTCTTCTGTAATATAGTCTCCACAGTATTGCAAAGTGCTCTTACATTAATATTAATTATTATCTCACAACCCTGTGTAAAACTCTTCAACAGCTTCCCACTGTACTAAAGATAAAATATGCACTCACTAAGCTAAGCTTAGAAGGCTTACATGATCTGCCTTATTTTGTCTGTTCCCTAGTCTTGTGAAGTTTCATCCACACAGAGCTCCTTTCTGATTCTTAAATAACCCAGATCTTTACTGTCTTAGGACTTTGGGACATGGTGTTTCCTCTACTTTATGTGTGCCTCCTCTGATGTTTCTCATGGCTGACATCTTCTCACACTTCAGGTCCCAGTTAAAAACATCATCTTTTAGAGAGGGCATTTCTTTGTTGAGGTGGGCACCTCCCACAACATACACACAAAATTTTCCTCTATCATGTCATTCTGCTTTTCCCCTGCAAGGCACTTATGCAAGTCTGCAATTATCTTAATTATTTACTTATATATCATCTATTTCTCTTGATGTAAACTCCATGGGGGAAAGAAACTCTCTTGTTGGATACAGGGATGTAGAACAGACCTTGACATAAAGGAGCTGCCCAATCAGTACTGGTTGAATGAATTAGGAAGCCACCAACTTCCAGTTTAGAAGGAATTGTGCCAACAAACCTTATGCAGAGGCAGTAACATTCAGAAACACAAAGCTATGTATGGAAACAGAGGAAGTGGCTTTGTGCTTGTTTTATTTACTTTAATATGAATGACTTTGTGTTTAAAATGACAGGCAAAACATTCATTAGCTAATGCTGAGGGCTGCAGCTAAGTGAAAGAGTATTGAGGAAGGAACTATTGCCTATGTGAAGGCTTAAAAGAGGTTCACAGTGTTTCTTGTAGAAGCCACTGGCCAAATGTCAAGCTGGAAAATTCATTGAAGGGGCTTCCACGGTTAAGCCAAAGGGATCCAAGTACCTAAACATTTTATTTACCCTTTGGACTCAAACGAAGCACCTATTGCTCAAAACTCCTTGTGTTTCTATCTTATTATCATCTATGCCCAAATATTTCGGGGTCTTTGTAGCCACGTGCCTGTGGCTTATATGGATACTGAGGGGATGTTCTGTGTGGAGGTTAAACTACACTATGAGGGAACAGTGACCTCCCAGGAAATAGGCTGCCCAGAGACCCATCTCCAAAGCAGGTTAGACCCCTCTGACGCTCCGACATTCTGTGGGCGAGGACATCTCTTCTTTTTTTCTGGATTAGCCTTGGTATGAGAAGGACCTAGGAGTGCATTGGCCTTACCACAGGCTTGACTTAAAGATGTGGTAATAAACACATGCCTTGTTCCAAACACTGTGTGTATAAATTGTTGTTTCTCGGTTCAACACAATTCTGAGCTCAAAGCTATTTGTGTCTCCGTGTTTACATTGCAAGCAACTTTTGGTGGCTGCCAAAGTTTACATATTGAGTATTTGTTGAACTGCATTAAAATTGGGTATTTTTTGGTTAAGCAGACTATAACTCTGATAAGGTATGAAAAGTTTCTCGCAGTAGAACAATTTTAACTTTTTTTCTTTTTTAAAACATTTTTATTACAGATGTACCAATTGTATACAAAGGTGGAGCAAATATAATGAAGTCTTCTGTATTCATTTCCCAGGTTAAATGGTTATTAACTAATACTCACTCTTGTTTCATTTGTACCCTGACCAACTTATCCCCTCTTCACAAGTAATTTTGAAGCAAATCCAAATGCCATTTTATTTCATCAGTAAATATTTCAAAAGTACATTTTGAAGATAAGACTTATTCTATAAAAATCCACAACACAGTTGATCTACCTAAATATATTAACATTAATTCTTTATATCTGGAAATAGTAGCTAGAATGGTTTTAAACGTAAAGAGGAGATTCTACCTGTATAGAATAGAGATTCTATGAGAAGATAAGACTTATTCTATAAAAATCCACAACACAGTTGATCCACCTAAATATATTAACATTAATTCTTTATATCTGGCATGGTTTATATCTAGCATGGTTTTAAATGTAAAGAGGAGCTCACAGAAATTAAGGAACAAATATTTTCCTCACAGAAATTAAGGAACAAATATTTAACAGACGGGTAAAACACACTCACATTTATAATAATAAAAACTCAACTTTTTATTATATAGTTGTGACTCCTTATTTCAGGGAAGTAAGGTTTATTTTCCAACAGTGTGGAAGCATTTTAAGCTCAATTAGTTTCCAGAAAACAGTGGTTACTAATAGCTATTGAGTTTAATTGGATGAAGTTATAGACAGTCACAAAAGTACATAGGAATATGGAATTCATGGAAAGAAGACACATACAAGTTCCTATATTATCAGTATGTTAGTAACTGGGTAAATGCCTTGGGGAAGAAAAAAAAAAGGTAAAACAAAACAGACCAAAAACCAGCTAAGCATTTTGAATTGTTGTCAGAGGATAAAGTAATAAAGATAATGTTCCAAAAAATCAAGAGGAAAAAAAGCAGCTACACAGACCATCATTTTTATTTTTGTTTAATACACTAAGAATCTAGAAAAGTGCTTGTCACATAGTTATTGTTTAGTATGGTATTAGTAGATTGAAAAATTGAAAATATTTTAAAGGGGGCAGAAAGTATGTGGGAAATCACAAAACGCTGACATTAAAGGCATGAGTCAATAATACCCTGAGAACTGTTTTTTAAAAAGAGGAATTTATTTTATTTTTTAAAAAAGATTTTATTTATTTATTTGTCAGAGAGAAAGAGAGCACAAGCAGGGGGAGCCGTAGACAGAGGGAGTAGCAGGCTCTCTGCTAAGCAAAGAGCCCCATGCAGGACTTGATCCCAGAGCTCTGGCATCATGACCTGAGCCAAAGGGAGATGCTTAATCAACTGAGCCACCCAGCCGTCCCTACAAAGTAAGAGGAATTTAAATAAACTTATTTTTTACTATTGTTTTCAGCATAAATTTCTATGTTTTTGCTATATAAAAAGATTAGTGTAGCTAACACCACAATTAGGATACATAAATGTTTCATCATCCCAGGTGTCCCTGTGTTTGAGGTATCCCTCAACACTTACACTAGTCCCTATCTCTAACCACTGATCTACATTTCCAAGCTATAATTTTGTATTTTTGAGAGTGATATGTAAAAGGAATTATACAGTACGTAACTTTTTGGGACTGCCTTCTTATAGTTGGGTCAATGCATTTGAAATTGAAGTTTTGTGTGCATTCATACCTTTTTTCTTTTTATTGCTGAGTAGTAATTCAATAAAGACATCTTTTATCAGGTTGAGGAAGTTACCTCCCATTCCATTTGCTCAGAATTTTAATCATGAATGGATTCTGAATTTCATCAAATGCTTTTTCTGTATCAGGATGTGATCATGTCATTTTTCCCTAAGCTTGCAATAGAGTGAATTGATTGATTTTTCATATATTCAACCAGCCTTGCATTACTCAGATAAACCTCTCTTCGTTATGGGGTATTATTCTTTTTCTACACTGCTAGATTTGATTTTGAAATATTTTCTTGAAATTTTCTGTGTCTAGGTCCATCAGAAATAATGGTTTGTATTTTTGTGGTATGAAGAGCATATATTTGTGTTTATGCAGAATTGGAACTTTCTGAATAAATTTTGCTGAAAACATGGAATTCTAGGCTAAGAGCAAGTGTTGGGAAGTTAATTTTTCGCTGTATATAGAGTGAGAGCACCAGAGGGATTTACCTAATTCTGGAGTTATATTTTTTGGAAAATGAGGCCTGGGAGCTTGAAGAAGTCTCTCTCTGTGGTAAAATCTGAAGACACCACTGCTTTTCTGCCTTGAAAGGAATGAATTTACATGTTGTGTCAGTAATCATTTCTGTTTAGGCTGAGCATTTATATATATTGCAATTTGTTTATCTTTTCATCAGTTGAAGGATACATGAGTTATTTCCTGTCTGGAGTCACTATGAGTAAATCTTCCTTCTTAATAGTTGGTTACTTAATCTGTCTTTTGTTGAAATATGACTCATTTCATTTCATCCTTATATATGGTCATTCTGCACATTTCTTGAGAGGACTCATTGCGTTCATTGTAGAGTGGTTTTCCCTCCAGTGATGATGTTAATTAAGATGGAACCATTTCCTCATCCTATTTCCAGCTCAAGTTGCATGTCACATTCTTTTTCTGGAGGTCTCTCTTTCTAGTATTGAGAATTTAAGGTTTCTTGATCCCTCTCTCTCATTTGTTGAAAATACAAATTCTTTAGTGAACCCTGGGATAAATGGGATGCTCTCAGGTCACTTTGCCTGGATACCTCATGCAGCGATGCGTGAACCATGAGGTGCCACGCTGGATGATTCCTGAGCTACATTAAAGACATGTGCCATTGTTCTGGAATCTTCCCAGATCCCCTGGGTTACATCGCTTCTTCTTTCTGCAGATTTTTAAGAGGAAATAGGATATAGGAGTAGAGTTTGCATTTTCTGGTATCTTCAATAATGTCTACAATGACTGGCCCTTCAGACACTACCTGATAGTTTATATTTGAAGAAAAGCTACCTAGATTATTTACCTAGATTATGATTAAGTAACAAGAAAGAGACAAAGTCTGTCTTACATTTTGACCTAAGATTTTGAAATTCAAAAACTAAATATTTGCTTGGTGATTGTCCATCATGAGGCAGAGTCAAATTTATATCCCTTATATTAAATGATGGTAGCTTAGAATTAAATATAGGAAAACATGAAATACTTCACACATTATCCTGTCACAATGATAGATAAACCATGTCTAAGATGTAGTGGGTACCTATCTGAAATGTTTTTAATGTATAAATCTATTTAATCCATACTGTAATCCCATGAGGTAGGTAATACTTGCAGTGCTCTTTTACAGATCAGGGTACTGAGTTTGTTGATGGTAGAGCCTGGATTTAAACACTGACATTTTGCTCCAGAGCCTGGGCTCATGACCATCATTAATTAAGCTATATCTTCTCTGTAGATAGAGCCACACCAGCCCATAGGTTATCTCCTTGTGTTCAAATCCACATTATCCACATTCAGACATTTTAGTGAAGATGGGGATTATGGATGGTGATTAGCTTCTCTTCTCTACAACTTCAGAATATTTTTATTTTTTTAAAAAAGAAGGAATGATTCTTTTACTTGATATTGTGTGCTGTATATCAGCAAGAATTTGGGGGGGGAAAGAGTGTTCAGAATATTTGGGCATGTAGAGAAGATCAGGAAAGACATATCCTCTTGGGACCAATAAAGTAAATGTCATATTTGAATCAGGTCAGATTTTCTTTGTCCAGTATTCATGTTTACTGAGAAAACATTAAGCAGGCTTGTAAATAGACTAAGTGTGTGTTTTGCTTGTGAAAACACAGAAGCATCATGACAACTTATAAGAGGAGAGAGAGAGGGAGGGAGTCTGGTCTGAAAAAAATAGTCTAGCAGAAGATAACTACCTGACTAGAAATTTAATGTTTGGTTTTATTTTCTTTTTTATTGTGAATGCTTTTGTCCTGACCTAAAAAATATCCACACGTCTAGAACTTAAAATTTGTACGGTGTTGAGGTGCTTGTTACTTGTGCCAGGAGAACAACTGAGAATGTGTTTGTTTACATTCAGGGCCTATTCAAGACATGAAGGAAAAGGGGAAATGAGAAATGACCATCAGATGTAAAAAGATCTATGCCAGTGTGTTAATAGGAAAGAATGTGAGAGGTTGTGAAAGAGATGAGAAAGCAGTCCTTGAATTTTCAGAGATTGAGTCTCACTGAGAGTGTACAAGCATTTGTGCAAAAAGTAACAGTCAATTGTAGTGTCAGCACTATGTCAACCCTATTGTCAATGATGTAAAAACATTATTTTTATCTAGTTTGGGTGGTATTTTTAAAACTTTTTAATAAAAGCAAAATTACAACAGGTCCCACCAACTTCTAATCAAAATTTCTGATTCCCTAAACTATCTCCATCTTTTTCCCAGATTTTCTTCTTTCATAGAATTCAATAGAGTTACTATCTCATAAGCTGGGAGTGGGAACATGCTGTAAGGTATGTGACCCAGGCTGAAGCTAGTTAGAATATTTTGTTGTCACTGGTTTCACTTTGGACAAATGCCAGAGGCAAGAGATTCAATGGGACTGATTCTGATGATTCTTACCAAATCTACCTGAAATAACTCTAGAATCAAAGAAATCTATTACCTTAACAGACAATTTATTAACAATGATGGTGAACTATTATATATCAATACTTATGGGAAGTACTGTGTGAAGGCAATAGGGAAATGTTGGTCAAAGAGTGCAGAGTTGGAGTTATATTGGATAAATAAGTCTAGAGATCTAATGTATAGTATGATGGCTATGGTTAATAATACTGTGTTAAATACTGAAAATATTCTAAGAGAATAGATTCTAGGTGCTCTTACTACACACACCAACACCAAAAATGGTAAATGTATCAGGAGATGGACATGTTAATTAGCTTTGCCATAGTAATGATTTCACTGTGTATATGTACTCAAATTGACATGTTGCAGACTAGAAATATATACAGTTTTTAATTAATAAAAAAAAAACTACATTCTGAATTAAGAGTAACACAGAAGATACACTGTGGTATTGAGTTAAAAATGGTTAAAGAGGAGAGGGCTACTTTGGCTAAGGTAGTCATGGAAGGTATCTCTGAAGAGACAATATTTGACTTGAGATTGATAGTGGAACAGCAATCATATGAAGGTCTTAGGAAGTGATATCCATAGCAGGAATGGCAGCAAAGGCAGAGGTGATGGTATTAAAAAAAAACTTTCTGTGCTGAATGGTCAGCAGGCATTTCAGTATGGCTCAATATAGAGATTAAGAGACTAAGGCAGACAAAATTACTAACGGGAGCTCCCTTAACAGTGGAAGCCACCCTAGCACTCACCACTAGGCTTCAGTATCCTTCTAGTGAACATAAACAATTCCACAGAACATCAACATCAAACAACATTTATCTGTGACCATAAATGGAGAAAGACAGAAACACAACTATTCCATAATTATGTCTGATCACTCACAGAGCTCCAGAATAAGAAAATAGTTTGGAGAGACTCAATGCATTAGGTTAGTGACAAAGCACAGTCTGTGATTGCCTACCAACCACTGGTAAGATGACGGATTTTTTTTGTTTATTAACTATATAGTCTATTTTTTCTTGAAGCATTTTATAATGAATGAGGAAAGTTGAAAAACCTATTTTTAAAGTATTTCCTTGATTGTGTTTTGAAAAGATAGTTATATTCTACTTAGGTAGGCAAGGTTACTACTCATTAGCAATCTAGAATTATCTAGGCAGTGAATTTATTCTGTACAAAACCTTGATTTTTTTCTGATACTCCATTTTTATGGAAAAGTGATGATGACAAGCCTAAAATTAGTGAGTCATTCAATAGTGTAATTTTAAATTATTAAACTAATGCATTAGTTACAATGATTTTAAGTGAAGTAGGTCTTCCAATGTCAAAAAAAAAATCATAATGGATTCCTTTGGCATAATATTCAGAAATTTCTTATATTATTTAATGATTTGTCTAACCTTGAATTCCACAATGATAGACATAACTCCATGTAAGACTACATTTCTGGTGTCTGGATGTTGTCAGTATCAAAGGGTCCATCAATAGACAAAGGTAAGAGTGAATTGTTTTATTATTAAAAAAATAAGATAGATTAATTTGATTCTGTCATAACATTACCCCTTGAGGTTGTGAACTGTGAGATGATTTAAAATTATAGCTGTTATCTAATGTCCCATAGCTCAATTTGTCTGTGCTGAATGAAAAATGAATGATACATGTGCCAGAGCAAAAAGGAATTACCAAGTTTGATGAAAGCCAGGCAGAACTCAAGTAACATATTTGCTATCCTCTGCTTTATTTCTTTGGTTTCTTTATTCCATTTTCAGGGAAACTTGTTATCCCTTCTGTACTGTTTATTATTTCAGACATATTCATGTGACGGGACATGGAAGGGGTTGGAATATTGTCCAATGATGAACTTGTCTTTAGGGAAAGACAGCATGTTTGGTGCTCTTTTGAGTATATATATTCATAGAAAGGCTGGAAATCCATCAGTCCATCAATAAGTACTTAAAATTCTATTATATGTCCCTGTGGATATATGGAAATCTACATTTGGACTTTGTTGGAATACAAGGTTTGTTGGTTGACCCAAAAGTCATTCCCAATTCTTTTTTCTTTTTTTAAAGATTTTATTTATTTATTTGACAGACAGAGATCACAAGTAGGCAGAAAGGCAGGCTGAGAAAGGAGGAAGCAGGCTCCCTGCTGAGCAGAGAACCCGATGTGGGGCTCGATCCCAGGACCCTGGGATCATGACCTGAGCCAAAGGCAGAGGCTTTAACCCACTGAGCCATCCAGGCACCCCAGCCATTCCCAATTCTTATCTCCCTTATCAGTTTCTTACTAAACAGTATGAAAGTGTGCTATACTGAGTTTCTCATCCTCTTTTACCCGTATGTGATAATATGACCCAGTTCTGGACAATGACATTTACCAGGAGTTTCTAGAAAATCCTTTTCTTCCTAGTTATATGCATCCTTCATCCAGGTGTGGAAATAGGATGATGCCTAGGTCTGTGGCAGCCAGACATCACCCTATTGAAACCTCATATAAAGGGACATACATAAAGAATAAAATCCATAAGGCTTTGGATGATAGAAAGGGAAGAGAGTAAAAGCCTAAAATCTTGAGAGCATTGCTGAGCCACTGAGCCATTGACAACACAGCCCACCCCCAGACACTTTTATGTGACAACAATAAACTCCTATTTGTTTAAGCCACAATTCATCAGTTTTTATTACTCCATCTAAATAGTCTCCTAATCGATAACCTTTCTTAACATTCATTTATTAAATAAATATTTGAACATCTAACAAGAGCATGGCATTTTACTAGCCCCTGTATTTGTGATGATCACTAACAGAACTTAGTCTTCTTTTAAAGAGTATTTGAAAGGGTGTATGTTAATATGAATCTTGTCACTAAGAATAAGGACACAAACAGATCTATTATAGAGAGTGTTAACATAAATTGAAACCTGCAAGCTGACAAGTACCCAGCTGGGCAGAGAGGGAGTGGGGAGCATTGCAGATAAAGGGGTAGCACGTGTTCTACCATGAAGGTTGAGAACAGGAGGGAGCGTACCAAATTTTCAAAGTCCAAAAACAAAAAATCAGTGTTGTTAAATTAAACATGAATATATCATAGTTTAGATGGCAAGACCACATTCATTAAGCAGTAGGAAATGATTCAAATTAATGTAGTCTCAATATAAATGACATGGAGAGTTGGAGAACTGTGGTTCTAATTTGTTTCCTTGATGGAGGTAAATACATATATTTACCTTCTTTTCTTTTCTTTTTTCTTTTATTTATTTTTAAGATTTTATTTATTTATTTGCCAGACAGAGATTACAAGTAGGTGGAGAGGCAGGCAGAGAGAGGAGGAAGCAGGCTCCCTGCTGAGTAGAGAGTCCCATGTGGGGCTCCATCCCAGCACCTGGGATCATGACCTGAGCAGAAGGCAGAGGCTTAAACCTACTGAGCCACCCAGGCGCCCCTACCTTCTTTTCTTAATAAGAATCTCTCAAAATGAAAGAAAAAAAGAAAAAAATTAAAAACATTAATAGAAGCTGTGCTAATAGGAGAGGCGATATAACAATAGACGTTATAATTCTATGCATATAGAATTTTATTATGTATATTAAAGTTTTTGTTGATTTATTTTTAATATATTCATGAATGTATAAGTTTCCTCATGAGTTTTCATTCTAGTAGACAGGAGGTGTGATGGAGAGGTGGGTTCAGCCTGCCAGTCAATACTATCCTGAATGTAACTCAAAAAATTACCACAAAGTTTATAAATACATTCATGTAACCACAACCCAGGTAAAAAATAGAATAATTGCGATACCCTAGCAACACCCCTTATGCTGACTTCCAGTAACCCCACACCCTTATATGTAGACTTCCCTGCTTTTGAACTGGAATGAAAACATACATTTTTTTTTCACATTTTTAAAAAATGTAGTAGTAGCTCATTCGATTTCCTTGCTATATATATTCCAGTTCTAATCTAATAGCAGTTTACTTATGTATCTTATAGTTGATGGACACTTCAGTTGTTTCTACCGGTAGATTTCAGTTGTTTTCAGTAATTTGCTATTACAAACAACACTACTGTTAATGTTATATATATGCATATCATTGGGTCATTTTATTAGGATTTCTGGTTATAATGACTGAATGCCATCAAAACTGCCAAACTACTTTCCAAATGCTTTTACCAACTTGGTCTTTCATCAGGAAGATTTGAGACTCCGGTTAATCCGTGTTTTTGTTCATGCTAATATTATCAGCCGTTTTCATTTTAGCCGTACTGAGATGTCCTTAGTAATATCCCAGTGTGGTTTTAATTTGTATTTTCTTGATAACTAATGAGGTTGTGCACCTCTTCGTTTGACTGTTGTCCATTTGGTTATAGTCTCGCGTGGACCTCCTGTTCAAATATTTTGCTCATCTTTCTATGGGGTTGTCTTACAGAGATATAGCTTTTTGTTTTTAGTATTCTGCATATGAGTCTATTTTTAATTATAGATATTATAAATGTTTTCTTCTGTCAAAGTCTTATGCCAAAATTTCTTGACTCTTCTTGGAATTTTACCTTTCTTTTTCAATATTATATTAGTTCATTGTTTTATACAATAGTGAAGAACAGTCAAATAGTAACAAGATCTTGCTGGGATTTCTATTAAGATTACATTAAGTGTAAATCAACTTGGAAATAACTTTCATGTTTATAACATTAAATTGTCTAATTTATAAACTCCCATTTATTTAGGTATTATTTAATTTCTCTCAATAATGTTTTATAATTTTTTGTATAGTGATTTTGAACATTTGTTAGGTTTAGCTATAGATTTTTAAAAAATGATTACATATTTATTTATTTGACAGACAGAGATCACAAGCAGGCAGAGAGGCAGGTGTGGCCGGGGGTTTGGGGAAGAGCAGGCTCCCCGCTGAGGAGAGGGCCCAATGCGGGGTTCAATCCCAGGACCCTGGTATCATGACCTGAGCAGAAGGCAGAGGCTTTAACCCACTGAGCTACCCAGGTGCCCTTAGCTATGGAATTTTTAATCTTTGCTTTACTGTAAATGCATTAGCTTTATATTTCATATTCTAACTACTTGATCATAGTAATATTATAAACATACTAATACTTTTCTTTAGATTTTCCTTAATTTTTTATGTTTACATGATTGTCTCACCTACAAATAATGACTGTTTTATTATTTCTTTTTCAGTCCTTATACTATGAATTTCCTTTCTTATTTTTTTTGCATTAAAACTGCATTTTGAGAAATAAAATTTTAAACTTTAATAAAATTAAAATTTCTTGTATAATATTAATAGAAGTAGTGACAACAGGTATCCTTATCTATTTCCTCATTTCCTATTAATTATTTAATACTATTTTATTTGTATGTAGTTTTCATCATATTACAGACCTTCTTTTCTATCTTTAGTTTGTTAGAAGTCATATATTGAGTGAATTATTTCTATCACTTTTATTTAAACTTGTGTTCACTTTTATCAGATGATTTTTCCTAAATAATTATCTGATTTTTCTTTTATTCTGTGAATGTGATGAAGTGTGTTGATTGATATTGTAATAGTAAATAAATCATGGAATCAAAATATTTCTTTGTATATACTAGATCTGACTTATAATGGGTTTTGTATTTATGGTTAATAGAGAAATTAGTATTTTGTTTTACAGCTGTTAGGTTTTGTTATCAATACTCTACTGAATTCATAAAAGAAATTGGCAATTCTTTACTATTTTTCTGCTCATTGAAAGAATAAGAGTTAATTTGGTATTATATCTTTCATGATGTGGAATTCAGTGAAGTCACATGGACACTGATTTTTTATTTGAGAAGTTTTCTAAATACAGATTAATTTTCTCAAGTAGATATAATCTTATACAGATTTTTGTTTTTTATTTATTATATCAAAATTTGTAAGTTGTGTTCATTTAATTTAAAATTGTAGGTTTATTGGCATAATTTGTAATATCATTTTGATTGTTTTTTAAATATTTATAGAATCTGTAGTGATCTCTCCATTTTGTTTCTGATATTGGTTATTTGTGTATTTTCTCTCTCTTTTTTTATTTCCTTGATTGTACTTGCCAGGAGTTTTATGCTACAGTTTTCAAAGGACTACTGTTTTTCTTTGCTGACCTTTTCTAATATATATTTATTTTCATTTCAATTAATTTCTGCTCTGATTTTTATTATTTGCTTCCTTCTTCTTTGTATTTAGTTCGATAATCTTCTTGACATAGATATTTACTTTTCAGCCTATCTTCTATTGAAGTACAGCTTTTGAAATAAATCTTTAAATGGATTTACATTTCTACTGAGCAGGACTTTAGCTGCATGTCACTCATTCCAATATGTAGGATTTCTGCTGATAAAGAGTTCAAAGTATTTTTTAATTTTTATGATAGTCATAGTTTGTTATGATTTAACCCTAAAACTATATTGCTCAAGTTTGAAAATTGAGGATTTCTTTTTCATCTTTTTCCTATTAATTCTAGCTTAATTCTACTGTAGAGATCATACTCTAAACCACTTTAATTATCTGAAATATATTGTCTAGCTTAATTCTACTGTAGTTAAAGATCATACTCTAAATCACCTTAATTATCTGAAATATATTGAGAATTGCTGTATGGACTATCATTTAGTCACGTTGGGTAAATGTTCTATACAAACTTGAATAGAGTGGTATTCTTCAACTTCAAGTTGTAGATATATCTCTATATAGATATAGATCTATCTATCTATAGATCTATATCTATATATATCAATGAGGTTCAGTTTGTTAATATTTATAAGAGTTCAAGTCTGTGTATTTCCTGATTTTGAGGATTTTTTAAAAAAAGATTTTATTTATTTATTTGACAGAGAGAAACAGTGAGAGCAGGAACACAAGCAGGGAGAGTGGGAGAGAGAGAGGCAGGCCTCCCACAGAACAGGGAACCTGATATGGGGCTCAATTTGAGGGCCCCAGGATCATGACCTGAGACGAAGGCAGACACTTAATGACTAAGCCACCCAGGTGCCCCATATGTCCTGATTTTGTTGTCTAGTTCTATTTGTTAGTGAGTAAAATTAGTTAAAATCTCCCATTCAGATTGTGACTTCTTTCTGATATCCTTTTTAATTACATTGATTTTGTATTTTAAAGCAATCCTCTCTTCACATGATAATGCAGGATCATAAATATTCATGAAAGCTGAATAATGCAAAATGATTTTAATAATCAATCATAAAAATGATTATTCTGTGACTTTTAGAAAATTTGGTCAAAACATTAAAACTTTTATTGTAAATTATAAGTATATGGGGAATGGAAAAAATAGCAAGACTCGTGTTGCCTAGGTGGCTCAGTTGGTTAAGTGTCTGCCTTCAACTCAGGTCATGATCCCAGTGACCTCTCTTTCTCCCTTTGTCAAATAAATAAATAAAATCTTAAAAAAGAAAAAATAACAACACTCATGTTTCCACAGTACATTGCAGTTTAAAACATGAGAAACATTGATATTTAAAGTGTTTTATTTCTTTGCAAAAAAATGATTTAGGAATATACTGAGATTTGAACACTTCTTCTCATTATATATTTTATGATACATCTTGTATTGGTGAATTGTCACAGTTCTAAGTTTAGATGAGTTTCCAACATTTTATCCTTTGCACTTTCAATATCTTGAAATATTTTCAAAGGTCCTGTTAATGCAAATTTTTG
Source organism: Mustela nigripes (assembly GCF_022355385.1). NCBI lineage: Eukaryota > Metazoa > Chordata > Mammalia > Carnivora > Mustelidae > Mustela > Mustela nigripes. The sequence goes on along the minus strand of NC_081563.1, from coordinate 48,142,772 downwards.
TTGCCAATATCACTTCCTCTGGGATGTCTTCATTCTTTTCCATCATGATCATGTTTCCCATTTAAGCCAGAAAATTTGCATTCATGTAGATCCTCTGTCTCAGGATCTATAATCACCATAAGCACTGTCAACAACCCCATGGTAGCTATTTTTTTCTATAATTCTATTTACATTCCACTCTTTTTTAAAGATTTTTATTAACATATATTGTACTATTTGCCCCAGGGGTACAGGTCTGTGCATCATCAGGCTTACACATTTCACAGCACTCCCCATAGCACATACCCTTCCCAATGTCCAGAACCCAGACACCTTTCCCTACCCCCCTACCCCCAGCAACCCTCAGTTTGTTTCGTAAGATTGAGTCCTTTATAGTTTGTCTTCCTCCCAATCTCGTCTTGTTTCATTTTTTCCCTCCCTATACCCCACCCTGCTTTTCACATTCCTCATATCAGAGAGATCATATGCTAATGGTCTTTCACTCATTGACTTATTTGGCCTAGCATAATACCCTCTAGTTCCATCCACGTAGTTGCAAATGGTAACATTCCGGGGGGGGGGGGGTGATGGCTGCATCGTATTATATTGTATATATGTACCACTCTTCTTTATCCATTCATCTGCTAATGGACATCTAGGTTCTTTCCATAGGTTGCCTATTGTGGACATTGTTGCTATAAACCTTCGGATGCATGTGCCCCTTCAGATCACTGTTTGTGTCTTTAGAGCAAATACCCGGCAGTATGATTGCTGGGTCATAGGGTATTTCTATTTTCAACTTTTTGAGGAACCTCCATACTGTTTTCTAGAGAGGCTGCATCAGCTTGCATTCCCACCAATAGTGTAGGAGGGTTCCTCTTTCTCCGCATTCTTGCCAGCATCTGTCATTCCTTGACTTCTTAATTTATGCCATTCTGACTGGTGTGAGGTGGTATCTCACTGTGGTTTTGATTTGTTTTTCTGTGATGGCGAGTGATGTTGAGCACTTTTTCATGTGTCTATTGGCCATCTGGATGTCTTCTTTGCAGAAATGTCTGTTCATGTCCTTTGCCCATTTCTTGATTGGATTATTTGTTCTTTGGGTTTTGAGTTTGATAAATTCTTTCTAGATTTTGGACACTAGCCCTTTATATGATATGTCTGTCATTTGCAAATATCTTCTCCCGTTCTGTCAGTTGTTTTTTGGTTTTGTTGACTGTTTCCTTTGCTGTGCAAAAACTTTTGATCTTGATGATGTCCCAGTAGTTCGTTTTTGCCCTTGCTTCCCTTGCCTTCGGTGAAGTTTCTAGGAAGAAGTTGCTGTGGCTGAGGTCGAAGAGGTAGCTGCCTGTGTTCTCCTCAAGGATTTTGATGGATTCCTGTCTCCCATTGAGGTCTTTCATCCATTTGGAGTCTTTTTTTGTGTGTGGTGTACAGAAATGGTCAAGTTTCATTTTTCTGTATGTGACTGTCCAATTTTCCCAGCACCATTTGTTGAAGAAACTGTCTTTTTTCCATTGGACATTCAGTCCTGCTTTGTTGAAGATTAGTTGACCATAGAGTTGACAGTCTATTTTGGGGCTCTCTATTCTGTTCCACTGATCTATGTGTCTGTTTTTGTGCCAGTACCATACTGTCTTGATGATTATAGCTTTGTAATGGAGCTTGAAGTCTGGAATTGTGATGCTACCAACTTTGGCTTTCTTTTTCAACATTCCTCGGGCTATTTGGGGTCTTTTCTGGTTCCATATAAATTTTATGAATATTTGTTCCATTTCTTTGAAAAAATTAAGGTATTTTGATAAGGATTGCATTAAATGTGTAGATTGCTTTAGGTAGCGTGGACATTTTCACAATATTTGTTCTTCCAATCCATGAGCATGAATGTTTTTCCATTTCTTTGTGTCTTCCTCAATTTCTTTCATGGGTACTTTATAGTTTTCTGAGTATAGATTTTTTGCCTCTTTGGTTAGGTTTATTCCTACTTATCTTATGGTTTTTGGTGCAATTCTAAATGGGATCAACTCCTTAATTTCTCTTTCTTCTGTCTTTCTGTTACTGTATAGAAATGCAACTGATTTCTGTGCATTGATTTTATATCCTGACACTTTACTAATTTCCTGTATGAGTTCTAGCAGTTTTGGAGTGGAGTCTTTTGGGTTCTCCACATTAAAGTATCCTATCATCTGCAAAGGGTGAGAGTTTGACCTCTTCTTTGCTGATTAAGATGCCTTTAATTTCTTTTTGTTGTCTGATTGCTGAGGCTAGGACTTCTAGTATTATGTTGAATAGCATTGGCGATGGTGGACATCCCTAACCTTGGGCAAAAAGCTCTTACTTTTCCCCCATTGAGAATGATATTTGCTGTTGATTTCTCATAAGAAGGCTTTGATGATATTGAGATGTACCCCTTATCCCTACACTGTGAAGAGTTTTGATCAAGAAAAGATGCTGTACTTTGTCAAATGCTTTTTCAGCATCTTTTGAGAGTATCATATAGTTCTTATTCTTTCTTTTATTAATGTATTGTAACACATTGATTGATTTGGGGATGTTGAGCCAACCTTGAAGCCCAGGAATAAATCCCACTTGGTCATGGTGAATAATCCTTTTAATATACTGTTGGATCCTATTGGCTACTATTTTGGTGAGAATTTTTGCCTCTGTGTTCATCAAGGATATGGGGCTGTAGTTCTCCTTTTTGGTGGGGTCTTTGTCTGATTTGGGATGAAGGTAATGCTGGCCTCATAAAATGAGTTTGGAAGTTTTCCTTCCATTTCTATTCTTTGGAACAGTTTCAGTAGAATAGGTATTAATTCTTCTTTAAATGTTTGATAGAATTCCCCTGGGAAGCCGTCTGGCCTTGGGCTCTTGTTTATTGGGAAATTTTTGATGACCGCTTCAATCTTACGGGCTATGGGTTTGTTCAGGCTTTTTATTTCATTCTGGCTTAGTTTTGGTAGTTTATACATCTCTAGGAATGCATCTATTTCTTCCAGATTATTAAATTTGCTGGTATATAGTTGCTCATAATATGTCCTTATAATTGCTTGTATTTCTTTAGTGTTGGTTGTGATCTCTCCTCTATCATTCATGATTTTATTAATTTGGGTCCTTTCTCTTTTCTTTTTGATAAGTCTGGCCAGGGGTTTATCAATCTTATTAATTCTTTCAAAGAACAATATCCTAGTTTTGTTGATTTGTTCTACTGTTCTTTTGTTTTCTAGTTCATTGATTTCTGCTCTGATCTTTATTATTTCTCTTCTGCTGGGTTTAGGCTTACTTTGCTGTTTTTTTGTTTGTTTTTTGTTTTTTTTTCCAGCTTTTTTAGGTGTAAGGTTAGGTTGAGAACTTTCTTGTTTCTTGAGAAAGGCTTGTATTGCTATATACTTTCCTCTCAGGACCACCTTTGCTGTGTCCCAAAGATTTTGAAAAGTTGTGCTTTCATCTTCATTTATTTCCATTAATTTTTAAAATTCTTTAATATCCTGGTTGACCCATTCATTCCTTAGTAGGGTGCTCTTTAGCCTCCACGTATTTGAGATCTTTCTAACTTTCCTTCTGTGATTGAGTTCTAGTTTCAGAGCAATGTGGTATGAAAATATGCAGGGAATGATCCCAGTCTTTTGGTGCTGGTTGAGACTTCATTTGTGACCCAGGATGTGATCTATTCTGGAGAATGTTTCATGTGCACTAGAGAAGAATGTATATTATTGTTTTGGGGTGGAATATATCTATATCAGATATATCTAAATATATCTGTGATGTCCATCTGGTCCAGTGTGTATTTAAAGCCTTTATTTTCTTGTTGATCTTTTGCTTAGGTGATCTGTCCATTTCAGTGAGGGGTGGTGTTAAAGTCCACTACCATTATTGTATCATTGTTAATGTGTTTCTTTGATTTTGTTATTAATTGATTTATAAATTTGGCTGCTCCCATGCTAGGGGCATAGATATTTAAAATTGTTAGATCTTCTTGTTGGAAAGACCCTTTAAGTATGATATAGTGTCCTTCCTCATCTGTTATTATGGTCTTTGGTTTAAAATCTAATTTATCTTATATAAGGATTGCCACCCCAGCTTTCTTTTGATATTCGTTAGGATGATAAATTTTTTTCCACTCCCTCACTTTATATCTGGAGGTGTCTTTGGCTCTAAAATGAGTTTCTTGTAGACAGCATTTTGATGGGTCTTGTTTTTTAATCCATTGTGATAGCCTGTTTCTTCTGATTGGGGCATTCAGCCCATTACATCCAGGGTAACTATTGAAAGATATAAATTTAGTGCTATTGCATTGTCTGTAAGGTGACTGTTACTGTATATTGTCTCTGTCCATTCCTGGTCTGTTACTTTTAGGCTCTCTCTTTGCTTATAGGACTCCTTTCAGTATTTCCTATAGGGCTGGTTTGGTGTTTGCAAATTCTTTTAGTTTTTGTTTGTTCTGGAAGCTTTTAATCTCTCTTTCTATTTTCAATGACAGTCTGGCTGGATATAGTATTCTTGGCTGCATATTTTTCTTACTTACTGCTATGAATATATCATGCCAGTTCTTTCTGGCTTGCCAGGTCTCTGTGGATAGGTCTCTGGCCAGTCTAATATTTCTACCATTGTATGTTACACCCCTCTTTTCCTGAGCTGCTTTCAGGATTTTTTCTTTTTCTCTGAGACTTGTAAATTTTACTATTAGATGATGGGGTGTGAACCTATTTTTATTGATTTTGAGGGGGGGTTCTCTGTGCCTTCTGGATTTTGATGTTTGCTCCATTTTTCAAATTAGGGAAATTCTCTGCTATAATTTGCTACAATATACCTTCTGCCCCCTCTCTCTTTCTCTTATTCTTCTGGGATCCCAATTATTCTAATATTATTTTGTCTTATGGTATCACTTATCTCTCGAATTCTCTCCTCATGGTCCAGTAGTTGTTTGTCTCTCTTTTGCTCAGCTTCTTTGTTCTCCATCATTTGGTCTTCTATATCACTAATTCTCTCTTCTACTTCATTTATCCCAGCAGTAAGAGCCTTCATTTTTTTTTTTTTTTATTGCACCTTATTAGTGGCTTTTTTGATTTCTGCTTGTTTAGCATTTAGTTCTTTTATTTCTCCAGAAAGGGATTTTATTTCTCCAGAAAAGGAATGTCTAATATCTTTCATTTTTTTTTGAGCCCAGCTAGCACCTTGATAATTATTCTGAACTCTAGTTCTAAGATATTACTAATGTCCATATTAATTTGGTCCCTAGCCATTGGTACTGCCTCTTGTTCTTGTTTGTTGTTTTTGTTGTTGCTGTTGTTGTTGTTGGGTTTTCCACCTTGTCATTTTATCCAGATAAGAATAGATGAATGAGAGAATGAAATACTAAAAGGGTAGCAATGACCCAGAAAGATGTACACTAACCAAATCAGAAGAAACGCAAAACTGGGGGGAGAGAAATGGGGGTGGGGGGAAGAAAGAAAAAAAATATATATATATTAGACTGGTGAATAGAACAGAGCTATACACTTGATTTTGGTTGTATTTTGGTCTGTTAGAAGAAATTATCTCCCAAAATTTTGAAAAAGAAAAACTTATATATACAAAAATAAGGGTAAACATGATGAAGGGATGGAATATGAATGTAAAGATGAGAATTAAAAAAGATTCTAAAGAAGTAATTGATAAGGTAAGAAGTTGGTTAAAAAAAAAAAAAAGATGGATTCCTCAATGTGCGAAAGGAATCCATCAAAATCCTTGAGGAGAACACAGGCAGCCACCTCTTCGTCCTCTGCCGTAGCAACATCTTCCTAGGAACAATGCAAAAGGCAAGGGAAGCAAGGGCAAAAATGAACTATTGGGATTTCATCAAGATCAAAAGCTTTTGCACAGCAAAGGAAACAGTTAACAAAATCAAAAGACAACTGACAGAATGGGAGAAGATATTTGCAAACGACATATCAGATAAAGGACTAGTGTCCAGAATCTATAAAGAACTTAGCAAACTCAACACCCAAAGAACAAATAATCCAATCAAGAAATGGGCAGAGGACATGAACAGACATTTCTGCAAAGAAGACATCCAGATGGCCAACAGACACATGAAAAAGTGCTCCATATCACTCGGCATCAGGGAAATACAAATCAAAACCACAATGAGATATCACCTCACACCAGTCAGAATGGCTAAAATCAACAAGTCAGGAAATGACAGATGCTGGCGAGGATGCGGAGAAAGGGGAACGCTCCTCCACTGTTGGTGGGAATGCAAGCTGGTGCAGCCACTCTGGAAAACAGCATGGAGGTTCCTCAAAATGTTGAAAATAGAACTGCCCTATGACCCAGCAATTGCACTATTGGGTATTTACCCTAAAGA